>NC_053027.1:364738670-365038670 GCF_003073215.2 Triticum urartu | reverse complement strand
TCAAGTATTTTCATTCGTTCTCTAATTCTTCCCGGTGTTTCTTTATCTCTACTTCGTTCATTTTTAATTCTTACGGTGGTTTGTGCAAGATTCCTATTCTTTCGTATCATATCAATTCATTCGTTGTTTTGATCCTACCGGTGGTTCGTTGAAGACTTTCCCAAGTTTGCGCCATATCTATCCTAATCTCTCTACGAGAATAAGTGGTATGCCAAATCCGTTGCTTTTCATCAATTTCATTGGTGAAGGATATGCATAACGTAATTCTTACTCTTGTTTCATCCTGATGTTAATCTTTTCTTCCGGAGTTTGTTCACGATGATTAAATTCTTGGGTTCAAGTGCTCATCCTTATTTTCCGGAGTTCCAAGATCTAATTATCACGGAGATCCATCTAAATCATTACAAGGTTTCACCTTGTGTTTTCAACTTCTCTTTCTTTTCGGTATCTTTTGTTTACCGGAGTTCTTCACAGAAGTTCTACATGATGGTTCATATATGATTCAATTCATTCTCGAAGTGCTCATCGAGATTCTTTTCTAAGAAGCTCAAGCTTTCTTCATATTGTAACCCGGAGTGCAATTTCTTTCTACCATATAATCGGAGGTGGTATTATGTCATTCTTGATAATTTGAGTTCATGTTTTTCATGTTTCACATGCTGTCAAGATTGGGTTATTTTAAATCCATCAACCTATTCGTTGGAATTGTCTTGGGTTATATTTCACCTAAAGCCATCCCTAAGGACTGTTGCTATCTATTGTGCTCATATATGATCCAAGTTCTTCATATATCCTTCCGGCGATAAGTTTCTCGTCTCCTTGTTCTTATCAATCCAATTCTTTGCCGTGAGTGGCAGGTTGTCACCTCATAATTTGAGATGCATTCTATAAGAACTTATCGAGCTTATTCTTTCGTTGTTGGGTTCCAACAACTCCGTGCGACCCTTCTCTTTAAGATGCTTTTCAAATTCTATTGTGGTAGAAGATGTCTTTTTCCTCTCAATTCTTTCCTTTTCCAAGATCCAACTTCTATTCTTTCTCTCGGAGGTCTAGTGATGTTGCTCTTTTCACTCCTCATCTCGGTTTCTCAAGATCATGTTCAATTTCTTCCATTTACAGTCAAAGCGCTGTCCAAATTATATTAGTCTTTTTCCTTCTCTATTTTGTTTAACCGGAGTGTGTTGCCATTCTGCTCAAGTTCTTTTCGCCTTATCAAATTTTGACTCCCTTCTCAACCAGAGTGCTGGCTGAGATCTTTCTTACCCCTTATTCCATTCTTTCAATAGTTCGAGAGGCAGTGTGTGGTGATTTCACCAAGTATCTTCTCATCTTATCAAGTTCTTATTCAATTCCTCTCTTTTCAACCGGAGTGCTGCCCGAATTTTGGTTTTTCCTTGATCCCCTTCCTTAACCGGAATGTTTTATATATATATCTTCCCTTCAACCTCAAGGTTTTTCGCAATGTTCTTTGTCCCTCTTTTCTAACGGAGTTCGACCTAGTTGACCTTCGTTGTATTCTTTTCTCGAATTTGTTCAACCTCGCAAGGTTCTTTGGTTTCACTCCGTTGTCAAAGGAGCAACTTAGTTTTTACCTCTTCTCTTTCTCTTCCGTTTTCCCTCCGGTGCCATTCTAGATCTCGGGACGAGATCCTCTCGTAGTGGTGGAGTGTTGTAACGCCCGGAGACCGATGTGCCAGGTGTCGTTCAGTTATTCGCTGTTGTTGCATTGTCATTCGCTTCTGTGTTGCATCTTATCATGTCATCATGTGCATTGCATCATCATGTTTTTAAAACTTGCATTCGTCCGGGTTCTCCGAGTTCTCACCGTTGTCCGTTCTGAGCCCAGACACACTTACACGCGCCCGCGGCATGTCCGAAATATTATTTTATAAGTGGCCAGAAAATGTTCTCGGAATGGGATGAGATTTGACGTGTGGTCTTATTATAGTGTAGACAGACAGCCTGTCAAGTTTCATCGCAATCGGAGTTCGTTTGACGCCCCAACGGATAAATATAGCGGCAATAGTAGCCGGTCAAAACGTCGGACGTTTTCGGTCTCCGGAAACAGACGCCGGGTCTCTCTCTTCTCTTATCTCAGCTCGAGACCGTCTACACAGCCCACTACTCACTACCAGGCCTTACCTAACCTCTCTTGTCAGCCCACGACCCTCCTCGCGCGCGCCCGAAAGCTGTCCCGGACCCGACTCGCACAGTCGTTACCGTTGTGTCCGGATCATCCCCAAACGTCTACAAAACGTCACCATTTTCTTATTTGGACTTCCTACCTATTTTATTCGCGATCGTCCGATTGCGATCGGAGGGTCCTAGTAGCCCCTAACCAAAAATCCAGCGCTCTATATATAGACCAATCCCCTAGGCAGCAACCCTAAATTCTAGCCCTCTTGTCCCATCGCGCTGCCACCTACCTTTCTTCCTCGGGTTCTTCCCTGATCCAGATCCACCTCGTTTCCTGCAGCCTCCTCCCTCCTCGGATCAGCCGCCGCCACCCATCAAATCCGTGCATCCGCAGCGCCACCCACCTCCCTCGTTTTCTTCACTGGACCAATCCCGCAGCCTCCTCCCGATTCATCAGTCAGCCACCACCATAATCTCAAATCCATCGATCCACCCAACCACGCATCTTGCTCCTCCTGTGCACCCCGCCTTCGCCCGCCGTGCCTCGTCGGACCGGCCTTGCCGGAGACCAGCGCAGCTCACGCCTCCAGCCATCCCCGTCGAGCCGTGGGCGTCCTCTAGCAGAACCGCTCCCGGATCCGCACCTTCCTTCGTTCCCTGCACCGCCGCGTCGCCGGAGCAGGAGCTCCATCCGCCGCCGCGCCCTGCATCGGCTGAAGCTGCCCCGCGCCTCGCCTCCTCTGTCTGCTTCCTCTGCATCGAGCGAGGCCAAACAACCGCGCCCCCATTGACTTCTCGTCGTGAGGCTCCAGTCGACCTCGTCCGCACCGGCCCAGATGCGAGGCCCAGCCGGCCTCCTCCCCGCCGTGGCCTCCCAGGCCCAGCGTGCCGTCCCCGCCTTCGGTCCAGATCCGCACTGCGCCAGCCCAGCCGGCCTCGCCTCGGCCTCCTTCCTCCTCTGCTAGGCCAGGCCCAAGGGTGAGCCGACCCCAGCGCCCCCTCCTCTATTTTCTTCCTCGCTGTTGGGCTTACCTCAGATTCGGCCCGATGCATGTTTTTTTTCCTCTGTTGCGAATTTAGTAATTATCCAGAGATTGCCAGTTTTACAGATTAGACCCTCATGTTCATGCATTTAATAACTCATGAACCGTGCATCGGATTAAAATGATTTATATATGAAACTTGCTCAGAATTTTGTGTAGATTAATAATATCCAACTTTCAAGCCATGTTTAAAATAATTAAAATGTTGTTTGCATTAATTTGCTCCTATGCCATGCTAAAATGATTTAATTCATAACTAAATAACCGTAACTCCGAATTTAATAAACTTTATATGTAAATGGGGTAGAATTTTGCCTAGTTTAACATGTTGGCCTTATTTTGCATGCTTAACAACTCTAAAATTATGTTTAGGGCAGAACAGTACCAAACCTAATATATGCATATGAGGAGTTTCCGAAATTGTTGTTCGTTGTTTCCGGCCTCATTTAAACTTGACTAGATAGGTAGTTTTCATTTGCTTCACCCTCTTGCCATGTTAATCAACATTTAATATTGTTGGGTACATAAACGAGATCGAACTAAATAATTTGATGTGGTGTTTTGTCTATATGGTGGTTGTTTACATGATTGTTTGCTTCTTTTCCGGTGTTGCTTTTCGGGTTGGTTCCGGTAACGTCGTGTTGTGAGGAACCATTCGGCTACATCCGTTTGTCTTCATCATGGACTCGTTCTTCTTCCTTGCGGGATTTCAGGCAAGATGATCATACCCTCAAAATCACTACTATCTTTGCTATGCTAGATGCTCGCTCTTTTGCTATGCCAATGCTACGATGCCTACCTTTTTCTTGTCAGCCTCCCAATTGCCATGTCAAACCTCTAACCCACCATGTCCTAGCAAACCGTTGATTGGCTATGTTACCGCTTTGCTCAGCCCCTCTTATAGCGTTGTTAGTTGCAGGTGAAGATTGAAGTTTGTTCCTTGTTGGAACATTTATTCTTGTTGGGATATCACAATATATCTTATTTAATTAATGCATCTATATACTTGGTAAAGGGTGGAAGGCTCGGCCTTATGCCTGGTGTTTTGTTCCACTCTTGCCGCCCTAGTTTCCGTCATATCGGTGTTATGTTCCCGGATTTTGCGTCCCTTACGCGGTTGGGCTATAATGGGAACCCCTTGACAGTTCGCCTTAAGTAAAGCTTTTCCAGCAATGCCCAACATTGGTTTTACCATTTGCCACCCAGCCTTTTTTTCCCTTGGGAGTCGCGCATCCCGAGGGTCATCTTATTTTTACCCCCCCCCCCCCCCCGGGCCAGTGCTTGTCTAAGTGTTGGTCCGAACTGAGTAGACTGCGGGGCCACCTCGGGGAAACTTGAGGGCTGGTTTTACTCGTAGGATGTCTCATCCGGTGTTGCCCTGAGAACGAGATATGTGCACCTCCCATCAGGATGTCGGCACATCGGGCGGTGTTGCTGGTTTATTTTTACCCTGTCGAAATGTCTTGTTGTACCGGGATACTGAGTCTGATCGGAACGTCTCGGGTGGAGGTCTATTCCTTCGTTGACCGTGAGAGCTTGTGATGGGCTAAGTTGGGACACCCTGCAGGGATTTGAACTTTCGAAAGCCGTGCCCGCGGTTATGGGCAGATGGGAATTTGTTAACGTCCGGTTGTAGAAAACATGAACTTGACCTTAATTAAAATGAATCAATCGCGTGGGCAACCGTGATGGTCTCTTTCCGGCGGTGTCCGGGAAGTGAACACGGTTGTTGGAGTTATGCTTGACGTAGGTAGTCTAGGATCACTTCTTGATCATACTTTTATCGACCGTGCTTTGCCTTCTCTTCTCGCTCTCATTTGCGTATGTTAGCCACCATATATGCTAGTCGCTTGCTGCAGCTCCACCCCATACCTTTACCTTACCCATAAGCTTAAATAGTCTTGATCGTGAGGGTGCGAGATTGCTGAGTCCCTGTGGCTCACAGATACTTCCAAAACCAGCTTGCAGGTGCCGATGAGTCCGTGCAGATGACGCAACCAAGCTCAGGAGGAGCTCGATGAAGATCTTGTCCTTTGTGATTGTTTCATTTTAGTTGATCAGTAGTGGAGCCCAGTTGGGGTCGATCGGGGACCTTTGTTGCATTTGGGGTTCTTCTTTTATTTTGGTTCCGTAGTCGGACCATGAGTGTATTTGATTGATGTAATGTTTATTCATGTAATTGTGTGAAGTGGCGATTGTAAGCCAACTATGTATCTCTTTCCCTTATGTATTACCTGGGTTGTGTGAAGATTACCTCACTTGCGACATATGCCTTTAATGCGATTATGTCTCTAAGTCATGCCTCGACACGTGGGAGCTATAGTCGCATCGAGGGTGTTACATTTGCGGACCATAATGGGCCGGCCCAGCTAAAGGCCCACGAGATTTTGCGGACCATAATGGGCTGGCCCAGCTAAAGGCCCACAAGATTTTGTGGACCATAATGGGCTGACCTAGGTAAAGGCCCACAAGATTTTTTTGTGCCATAATGGGCCGGCCCAGGTAAAGGCCCACAAGATTCTTGCGGATCATAATGGGCCGGCCTAACTAAAGGCCCACGAGATTTCGCCGACATTAATGGGCCGACCCAGCTGTAGGCCCACAAGATTTTGAGGACCCTAGTAGGCCGGCCCATTAACTGGCTGCCATGTTTTGGGCCAAATGCCGGCCCATATTTGATCCGGTCCATTAATGGCCTGCCATGCTCCGGGCCTAATAGTGGCCCATATGAGATCCGGCCCGTCAAAAGCCTACCATGTTTCAAGCCAAATTACGGCCCAGATCACGTCCGTCCCTTTAAGAGGCTTTGGGCTCAATTATGGCCCATATCAGATTTGGCCCGTCAACTGTACACTATGCTTTTGGGCCCACTTGCTAAAGGCCCACTTAGTAATTTGGCCTGATATTGGTGTTGGCATGTTAAGGGCCCGTTTAACATTTCGGCCCTATATTAATTTCGGCCTGTTAAAAGCCCGTCATATAGTTGGGCCTAACTACGACCCGGTTTGCATCCGGCCTGCTCGCAGTCGATATCTGATTGGGCCAAACAAGGACCGGGACAATTTTGGCATGTTAAAAGCCCGTGATTTGATTCGCACAATCATGGGCCGGGGTTCATTTCGGGCTGCTGCCGGCCCGTGAGCTGTTCGACACGTTTCAGGCCCAACCTACATCGTGATTGCATGACGGCCCGATTATGTTCAGGTTTACTGCAAAGACAGGATATATATACATTAAAATAACTGCAGCATCGTGAATAAGAAAAAACCTAGACTATACAATAAAGAAATTATGACATATTACATCCACTGGGCATCAAAGTTCGCCACTATGATTATAAAGCACAAGTAGACAGCAGATTACATACACTGGGCATCATAGATCGCCACCAGTGCAAATAAACATGCTGACAAAATAATATACAAAACCGACAACACTTCAATAGAGTTCAAGAAAGGTTAGCCCTGCTGGGGAGCTGCAGCGCAAGCAGCTGAGCAAGATGATGAGACTGTGCTTGTTCAACACTTACATCTACCTCACTCTGAAAAGATAAACAAGCAGATAGATGACATGTTTTGCACATAAAAGTATCAGTGCTGACAATTCATCACATTTCTTACTGACGAATAAAGTGACACAGTTTAAAATTGCATTAACACAATATGGTATTGTTCAGGTCAAGACATGGCAGGAAATGACATTGTGAAGGAGTTGGTAGCTGCACGACACCATTGGATTACAGATCAAGAACTCATAAGTATCAATGGTTAGTGTGTTGTCAATTTATACCATTTCAGATTGGCAAATAAAGAGACGGTTTAAATAATAGTAGAATGATATGACATTGTTCATAGTTAATACATTGCAGAATATGACATTGTGCTGTAGTGGGTAGGTTCACCACACCACTGGATTATGGATGAAGAACAGAAGCATACATGCAGTGCAAAAGAATATCACTTGCTCTGTATAGTTTAATTTACATGGTATGAAGAAGGAACTTGGTTGTACAACTTAAAACTTAAATTGAGAAAGGACAAACTTTTGTTTATGAACTACATAATAAACTTTAAACAAGCAATTTGATGCAAACACCAAAAATAAACAGCTGTTGCAGTCATGCCTAACCAAATATATACAACAAAGTTTGAAGGCTTAAGATGGACAAACTTACATTATTGGTGAAGACAGGCTCTATAAAGGCCTTGTCCATGCTGATGGGGGGGCAATTCAAGAAGTTTACCACAGAATCTTCTTGAAAAGAATTGCCTCTATTCTACATTTTGCTAAGAGTAAATATAGCACTACTAGGAAAAGACCTACTAATGGCGCACCAGTTTTGCCTACTAATGGCGCATCACTGGTGCGCCATTACTACCACGCCACTAGTAATTTTTACTAATGGCGCACCACTGGTGCGCCATTAGTATCTGCGGATAGACCTACTAATGGCGCACCAGTTTAGTACCAAGTGCGCGATTAGTATATAAAACCATGCGCCATTAGTGTGCCTCCCAGGGGCCATATTTAACCATGTGCTTTGGCACACTAATGGCGCACTTCAGATAGATGCGCCACTAGTATACTTGGCATACTAATGGCGCACTCTGTCTTGATGCGCCATTAGTATCCTTTGGCATACTAATAGCGCACCTTGTGGTGATGCGCCATTAGTATGAATATTTGTTTTTTTTTACTTTTTTGATTTTTGCACAGGTTACAAAATATATTATTTGACAGAATATAGACAGTAGCACACAGCAACAGTAGATTCATCGAATACAATAGAAGATTAGTCTCCGAATACAATTCATCATATTAGTCTCCGAATTCAAAAGACCGAACAAAGATAAAACATTACAAGTCTTGAGACCGCGAGTATCAAGTTTATCCTCACATTACAAGTCGATATCAATCATCTAAACTACCATCACATAGAAGAGAGCTACAGTCATCACGATGAGCATCATCGCGATCAAACTGGACTTCATCCGGTTCCTCCAACGCTCCCTCCTCTCTCCCGCTAGATAGCGGGCGTATCTAGATTCGGCCTCCGCCCTAGTGGTGTACCCTTTGTAACTGTTACCGCTAAAACGGTGAACCTGTCTCCGACACTCCTCCCAGTCGTCGTAGACTCCGGGAACCTTACCCTTGTACACGACATACGACGGCATCTCTATGCACAAGCCAAACAATAGACAATACATACATAAGCAATATATAAGTATGCAACAAAAGGATCGGAAGAGAAAAGCAAGACATTAATAGCATGATTCATGGTCCTACTAATAAATAGCATCGATTACATCTAAGTTGAACGACTGTCCAAACCAAAGAGACATACAATTCATTAAAGTTTAATTACAACATGAGCCAATCAATGTTTCAGAACTACACATCACTACTTTCGACTCGACTCATGGACAGGAGCGTGGATGAAGCCGTCGTCTGTCGTGATGGTCATGAAATCGTGGGCGTTGTCAGCCTGCATTTGTAGCATTCCATCTATCTCAATGTTGGACGGTTGATATCTGAGGAAGAACTGCCCCGAGGTATGAAGGACATATTGATGGATGATGTCCACAAACTCCGACTGGATACGAAAGAATTCTTGTCTGATGTCCGCATCCTGGATTGCCGATAAGCTCGCGGCCCAATCTTTGAGATTATTTGGTAGCAGAAGGTGATGATGGTCCCTTAAGATCGCCCGCATGTGATGGAGGGCGTAGTAGGCATCCTTCTGACCGCCAGGCGGCTGCTTGACGCAGCAGAACGTCGTATTGTGGGCGAACACGTGCTTGCCGTACTTACGAACTGCCCTGATGAAGGTGCCTCCAGATTTTGCATAGCCAGGGAGAACATCATCAAGAACTTTCTTGATATTTGTGTAGTCTATCTTGGAGTTACGGTTCGGGTCGAAATACGTGGCCATGGAATATTTCGGGCTTAAGAGGATGAGTGTGCAATGTGTGTCATTGCACAGAACACGGAATGTTAGAAAAAAAAGAACGATCAAAATCTAAGAAATCATATGTTACGGGGCGGTTAAGGGATGACTTACTCGGGAAAGTAAGCCACAAGGAAGTTATCCTTATCTAGGTTTGCCAGAATGACGTCTTTGAGGTGTGAACTCGCGACTTGGTGGTCCCCAGCGCTGCTCAAGAGCTTGGCACGCATGTACAAGGGGTCGACGATCACGATGTCCGGGGTCTTGTCTCTAATGGTCCGCATCTCCATGCTCAGCAAAAATAGCCGAACGAACGTGTAGTGCAGCGGATGAAGGTTGAACATAGCAAAGATGTCATCAAACCGCAGGACGATCGTACCCCCGATGGCGCCATCCACAAAGCCCTTGCCCTCTGGAACCTTGGCCACGAAAACCAGGTATGCCACACCATTCTCTCTGAGACGTCGCTTCTCCAAAGAAAGAACACTGTCGTGCAGACTCCGCATAGCACCGGTTGCAGCATTGAGCATATTTGTCGGTAGCATCGCCCTACCCGCCACATGCACCCTCCTCGAGATATCCTTAGGTGAAGGTGGCCCGTCCTGAGCACGGATCGTACTCGGTGCCGGCTGGCTCGCACCGGCGCCCTTTTTAGTCGGCCATTTCCGGCCCTTCTTCTTGATCTGCTGTAATGGGACCGAGTTCTGCTCACAGACCGCCTTCTTGAGCGTGTTGGGGCTGATAATATTTGGCACCTCCGCTAGCTAAGGCTCGTTGAAGGCAGCAGCTGGAGGCGTCTCCTGAGAACTGAACGCCAGATGACGCCTGTTGCAATTGGGTTTCTCCGCCGAACCAGCTAGATCGCGGTCGTCTTGTTTGGGTTCTTGAGAAGGAGGCCCGCAGAACTCGTCACCGTACCCATGTTCGGCAAAGTACTTATCGACGTTGGTAAATGTACCATCGTCGTTGTCATCGTCGTCCGAATCCTGTGCCATATGCATGTCCGGATCCTGTGCCATAGGGATGTCCGGCATGTCCGGTAGCGTTGCGGCATTCTTGCCATGGCTTGGCGCCGGCATGACTGGCGGTCTTGTCTGTGGGGTGGTGTCCCCGGCCCCCAAACGAATCTGGCTCTTCGGCCAAAGCAGGGGCTAGCTTACGCAGGCGCTGAGGGTCATCTCATCTTCTTCGTCGGCCCCAGCGGGTAGAATCGGAGGTAACAGCTCGTCGCAGCCTGGCAGCACCTGAACCACTTAAACCCTATACATTGTGGGTGGCATCGGATTACCGTGGAACACATGGTTGCCCGGTTGAACGATTCTGCCCTTCGCGACATCAACCAACTCGCCGCCCACGAAGTGCAGGAGAGTGCATGGAACGTCGGCAGCGCCCTGCGAAAACATGTAGGGCGTCAGGGATGCCCAGTCAAAGGCAAGGAGATGAAGTCCTCGGCCGAGAGGCTTAGTTACCGTGATGCTGTCGAGCTCGGCTAATGTCGAGGCACCGCCAACGGCGGGCGTGCAACTGACGGAGGGGCCGCTTGCTGGCGAGGTGCCGGCCGGCGTACACCCGGGTGCATTAAGCTCCAATGCCGGCGTCGGACACACCAATACTGCCGCCGCCGGAGACACCAATGGCACCGCCGCCGTAGACACCAATACCGCCGCCGTCGGAGACACCAATGGCGCCGGCTGCGCGTTGTGCGAGTTGCTGGCTGTGAAGCTGGGAATCGGGGGCGGCCCCTGTTGGCCACCCGCAATCCACGTCGTTATCCCATGAATCAAGGTAGGCATAATGCCGGTGAGCGTCGATCCCAGTTGTTGTTGCACTTGCTCTTGGACCATCTCCGGAATCCATGCCACATGCGCCTTGAGTGCTTCAACCTCGCGCGACTGGCTTTCCGAGCTGGTCTTTTTCTCCTTTCGCCCACCAGCGGTATAGTATGACAACCATTTTGTGGACAAGCCTTTGCCAGCCACACGACCAGCTAACGTTGGCTTACTGACCGTATCATTGTTTTTCATTACGTTCAACGCCCTATTCAAAGAGGTGTCAAAAGGGGAGCTCTGAGACGACCCCGCGCTATTGCTTTCTTTGTCCTGCGGAAGGAACGTGAACCATTTAGAAATATTGGGGATTAATTAGAATGCAACCATATGGAGCTAATTACGCAGGGGTGTATTCCTTACCAGAACAAGCTCAAGCTCCTTGGTCTTCGGATCCGTGGTAAGCTCCTTTGTTACCGGGTCCTCCTTGTACCGGTCCCTGAGAAAGTTCCTGGTCTGCTTGTCACTGTATTTCTCGAAGCGGGGCGGTAGGCCTTGCTCGGCACGCTCCGTGTCCTCCTTGTCCCATATAGGCTCCGCCACTCTGTAACCGTCGGGACCGAGTTGGTGGACCCCTATGTTCAACTGCCGCATTTCTTTCCCCCACTTACTTGATTCGGAGGTTGCGGGGCTCTCGCACATGATCTTGAACACCTTGTAGTCATCTTCGCTCATCAAAGGATATTTCGCCTTGATCTTCTCATAACTATCACCTTTGTCAATCATTTCCTTCACCATGCTTTTCCAAGTAGACAGGGCCGTGCTCATCGTCGTGAGGGCAGCACCGTTCACTTTATTACCCAAGAGGCGTGTGTTTGTGAACTCAGTGGGGAACTTCTATCGTTCGTGCAGCTTCATGAAGAGGAGGCTGCGCAAATTCCCTCAGTCCTTATGCCTTAGGTTCTCGGTGTTGATCGAGGCGGTGCTCTGGAGAATGCACCTGAGCTGAATCGAGTACCCCTTGACTACGTGTTTGGGCACCGTCGGATGCCCGTTGGAGTTCACTTCAGTAAATTCCTCCCTGACGGTGCCGAGCACGTTCGGGCGCCGGTCCTTCCGTTGCCTCTTCGGTTGGCTACCATCTGTGCGTGCGCCGCCATCATCAGTGGTGGCATCCGCGGCGCCATCATCAGTGGTGTCATCCCCGACGCCACTAGGGGTTGTGTAGTCAGGATCGGTGTCTTCCGCGGCGTCATCATAGCGGTGAGGTTCTTCCTCCAACTCCTAGGACAGCTCCCAGAATTGCTTGCCGCCCGAACCGCCGGCCTCATCGTTGTGGGCCATGTTTCGCTATAAATAGGAAAAAAGTTTGGTCAAAACATTGGTTATTGTCAAGGAACAAGATCATGGTCTCATCATTTAGGGTTTGTCGACACCGAGGCATCCTAAAAGCTAAGCTTTTATCATTTAGGGTTTGTCGACGCCGAGGCACCCTAAAAGCCTAAGTGTACATCATTTAGGTTCTCATCGACACCGAGGCACCCTAAAAGCCAAGGTTTCATCATTTAGGGTTTGTCGACACCGAGGCACCCTAAATGCTAAGTTTTCATCATTCAGGGTTTATCGATGCCGAGGCACCCTAGGTTGGGCCTAATCACTTGGCACTAATCAGTTGGCTCTATTGCCACCTATGTTGGGTTTATCATCTAGGGTTTATCGATGCTGAGGAGAATTTCTAAGTTGGCCTAATCACTTGGCTCTATTACCACCTATGGTTTAATGTAGTAAGAATAAAGGGGCAGTTGATCCTACTTAATTAAGTACTAAGATACCCCGGCCCATGCATTAGTAGCAAGTACCTCATATGTCCGATTTTTAGCAAAGTCATGCTAAAATTCATGGAAAATTTCAGCATGACCTTTGCTGAAAATAGGACATATGGAGTACCCGAATTTGCCGGAACGGAAGTTAATCGACATTCCGGCAAACTCAAGGGCCTCTCGGGGTACCTACAAAATCATCACGACACGAAAGGCCTCTCAAGGGCCTCAAGCAGCAGCGGCGTCTCCCAGGACCCCATTTTTTTGCTAAATTTCTTTGAGCAACAATTAGAGCAGAAAATTCAGCATATTTCTATACAATTTTTTTGTACACATAAGATAGAAATGTAGTGCTGAAAGTTTAATGCTTACAAAAGACTTGCTGAAATAGTGAAAAATATGGAGTCACCAAGCTGGCTAAGAAACTCCCAAAGTCCACTAGCAAATCCAAGATCTGATCCTGTTACACACATCATAACAATTTAAGATAATTAGGATAAGGATAGTAGGAAATGAAAAAGAAAGAGCTCAAAAAACAATCACAACAGAAAAATAATAAAAACCTAGTCCTAGAAGAAAATAAATCCTAAAAGAAAAGAAATATTAAATAATAAAAAGTTTGCATCTGAGCCACCCTTCCAATCCAACATAGAGAAACGAGCTAGTCAGGACATCATACAAATGTGCAGATTTCATCTCTTTAGAAACTACAAAAGCAGTCTTGTAATCTCCGACTTCAGTGTTTCTGGTCAATAGTTCAATATATTTTTATACAATATATGACGCACTGTCCATAAAAAATGTTAATGTCCATCAAAACAACTCAATAAATGTGTTCCCAAAGATCACAAAAATGCATTGCAACTCTTTTTGAAACATACACTAATAAGATGAAAGTTTCCCTTCCGGATTATCTTGACACTTTACTTTAAACACTTCTTTACATGTAGCATTTGTCATAACTACTAGAACAGAGATATACATAGCTGGTTCTTTATATACAGTCAGAATAAATAAAAATCTGGCTACTGAATGAACAGGAGGATAGTGAGCCCAATTTGTTAGTCCATTATCAAAGCATATGACACCAAAAGCAGGATAAGTTAAGCTCCAGAATTCTAGTTTCCATGATTACTTCTTGACTGCATGAAGAAATAATTCAAAAAAATAATACAATGCGTAAATTGGATCCCGTGTTACTAATTAAGACTGGTTTCGTCACTGATCAATATCCTGCAGTCCCCGTTTCGAAAAAAATTAAACCATTTCAAAAAAAATCCTGCGGTCCTACTCCAAACCTTACAATGAGAACAAAACCTCAGTATCCCTCTAGGATGTGAAGATTAGCACTCCCGACTGCCCTATAGCTCAATCGCATAACGATGTGACTGCTACCAAATATATTAAACTGAAAAAATATGAACAAGTCTATTCCTAATTGATTGAATTGGAATAACATCTGATTCAGTAGTAAGTAGAACACAGCAAGCCATGTCCAATTTCACAGGGACATACGAAGAACAATGAGACCAAGACATGAAACCACTAATCTAAAATGTATTTGCAGGGCATCTATTTGGTTGATTATTCAAGATAATTAAAACAATGTGTAGTACACCAAACACGAAAATGTGCGGCAGCAAACTGAGGGCACATTTCATTGATTTATTGCTGATTGGTCCCGCCAAAAAAAGATTTATTGCTGATTGGATAAAATGCCTAGCACGAGCACTGACAGATTTGCATCAAATAAACAATCCCTAGCAGAAGATAATCACAGAATCCCTACCACGAGCTACCCCATTTCCCTCACCACTACGTACTGGGGTCAGGTCGGGTCGGGTGGCAGCTAGACCTAGACCTAGACCTAGCTACCATATGGAAGGGAAGAATTGTAGAGAAACCTTGGGGTGGGTGGGGAGAGGAGAAGCGGAGGGAGGGAGCACCTTGGTTGGGGTGGAGCGGCGAGGGCGACGGGGCGACGGAGCGGCGAGGGCGACGGGGCGACGGAGCGGCGAAGGCGACGGACGGGAGGATGAGGCGCGGCGGACAGCGGCGGTCGAAACCCAAGGCGGTCGCTCGCTCGCTTCTGGGGTTGGGTTGGGGGTGGGTCGATCGATCTGGTGGCGAGGGAGAGAGGGTTGGGGGTGGGTCGATCGATCTGGCGAGGGAGACGGAGATAGCTAGGGGGAAGCTTACTAATGGCGCACCACACCTCGGTGCGCCATTAGAAATCTTTTTTTTAGATAGCAATGGCGCACCCCGCAGCGGTGCACCATTAGAAATCTTTTTTTAGGTAGCAATGGCGCACCCCGCAGCGGTGCGCCATTAGAAATCTTTTTTTAGATAGCAATGGCGCACCCCGCAGCGGTGCGCCATTAGAAGTTTTTTATTACAGTTCGAGCACAGGTTATATTGCACCTAACCCAATCCACATCAGAACCCGCCCACTAGCCTGACTGGTCAGCACGCAGCACACACACCAGGAGCTCCTGGGTTCGATTCCTAGGCTCCGCAATATTTTTTTTGCATTTTAAATGTTGTTTGATATTTATTTGTGTTTAAATATGTTCAAACTTGTTTAAATAATAACAGTAATATTTTTTATAAAAACAGTAATAATTTTTTAAAAAATATATTCAAATTTGTTACTTGAAAATATCATCGGCGGCGGCGGTGGAGCGGGGGAGGGTGCGGGGGCTGCCCGTTGGCGGCGGTGGAGCGGGGGAGGGTGCGGGGGGCCGGGTGCTCGTCAGCGGCGTTGGAGGGGGATCGAGATCGAGTGTCCTCATGAATTCAAAAAGTGCCCGTGAAATTTAAAAATATTCATGATATCAAAAAGTGCCCATGAAATACAATCGAGAAATGAAGACTATGATTTAAATACAATCGATCTTAGCTAGCTATCTGTTCACAATCTTCTTGCCCTTCTTTTTCGCAAATGGAGTTCTTCTGTGGAACGGATGTCCTTTAGGTAGGGTGGTCCTGCTTCTTCTTGTGGTGTGTGCTGCTACTTCATCGTCGTCGTCATGTTCAATCTTCGGGTCACCGTACTTGTCGAAGTCTTGCTCATTGGCTAGTCCATCCATTCCGATGATCTTCCTTTTGCCTCTCCTCACGACAACACGACTGGGCTTTGATGGGTCGATAATGAAGAAACATTGGTCCACTTGGGAAGCCAATACCCATGGCTCATTTTTCGCGGTGACGTTTGCGCCCGCGGTCTTGGATTTGGCTTCGGGTATAACCATGGTGGTGAAATACCGGTCATCTTTTAGGATGCTCTTGGCCCATCCGACACGGAACATCGGGACCTTCTCTCCAGCGTAGCTCAGCTCCCAGATCTCCTCGATCCTTCCGTAGTATCTGTCCTTGTCGTTAACGGTGTAGGATTCCATCGTTACCCCGGAGTTCTGATAACCATCGCTCTTCATGTCCTTGTTCTCGGTGTAGAATGTGTAGCCATTGATATCGTATGCCTCATAGGTCATCAGGTTGTGCTCGGCGCCCTGTGACAAGGCGAATATGAGTTGTTCTTCCGCAGAAGAATCCTCATGTAAAGGGTATGACAGAAGCTTCTGCTTGAACCAACGCGTGAAACATGAGTTGTGCTCTTTGATTATATCTCCGTCCGTCCTCTGTTGGCCTCGGTCATTGTACGTCTTCTCAATAAAGGTTTTGTGCTCTACCACCCAAGCATCGACCACGTCTATGTGTTGTAGTGCGACTAGGTTTGCTCTTTCAAAGTCGGCGGGTCGACCCTCGAAGTCGACATGCATTTCGCGGCGACCCTCACGGTGACCCCATCCAGCGAGCCTGCCAAGGTGCCTGTTGACGGGCAGACCAACGGGGTTCTCGATGCCTAGATAATTCGTGTAGTAGGAGATGCACTCTTCGGTCAAAAAGCCCCTGGCTATACTTCCCTCTGGACGTGACATGTTGCGAACGTATCCTTTGATGACACCATTCATCCTTTCGAACGGCATCATGCTGTGCAGGAACGTCAGCCCAAGTTGGATGATATCCTCCATGATATGGACCAGCAGATGCACCATAACGTCGAAGAATGCGGGCGGGAAGTACATCTCAAGCTCGCATAGTATCACCACGATCTCTTCTTGTAGCCTTCTGAGTTGCCTCAGGCCAATCGACTTCTGAGAGATGACGTCGAAAAAGTTGCATAGGCCAAATAGCGTTTCACGTACGTGCGCGTCCATGATCCCGCAGATTGCAACTGGAAGTATCTGCGTCATCAGCACGTGGCAGTCGTGAGACTTCATCCCGCTGAACTTCTGCTTCACTGGGTCTAGGTATCTGCTTATCTTCCCCGCGTAACCGTAAGGAAGTTTTACTCCTACGAGGCAGGTGAAAAACTGCTTGATCTCCTCCTGACTTAGAGTGAAGCACGCGGGAGGGTAGTCACTTCTGGTCTTCTTGGCCTTTTTGCCTTTGCGACGAGTTTCTGTGTCCTGCTTCGCTTCATCATCATCATCATCATTAGCGTGAAGCTCATGCCTGATGCCCATTGATTTCAAGTCTGCCCTTGCTTTTGGCCCATCTTTGGTCCTCTCTGGCATGTTGAGCAGGGTACCAAGCAGACTCTCGCACACGTTCTTTGTGATATGCATGGCATCAAGGCTGTGAGGCACACGGTGGATCTTCTAGTACGGCAAGTCCCATAAAACAGACCTCGTTTTCCATACCTTCAGCAGCGGCTCTGGCGCCTTTCGCTTCTTTCCCGGCTCTGGCGCCTTTTGCTTCTTTCCTGGCAGTGGGCAATCTTTCCAATTTTTCAACAGCTCGTCTATTTCCTCGCCGCTCCTCGTACGCGGGCGTTTTCGGGGTTCGGTTTCACCATCGAACAGATCCTTGCGTTTCCTCCACGGGTCATCGTCGCGAAGCCACCTTCGATGTCCCATGAACATGGTTTTCGAAGATCCGGTATCTATCTAGCTGGCGATACGTTGTGTCATCCATGCACCTTACGCATCTAGAAAATCCGTGGACTACCTGCCCCGTGAGATATCCATAACCGAGATTGTCGTGCACCGTCGTGAGCAGTGCGGCTCTCATAGGGAAATATTCTTTCTCTGCGGCGTCCCACGTATTGGCTGGCGTTTTCCACAGCGTGTCTAGCTCCTCTTTCAGTAGCCGTGATGTCGTTCCCTGGTTGTTTCGGCCCTTCAATTAGCGTACTCATGTGAATGTACTTCCTCTTCATGCACAACCAGGGGGGAAGGTTGTACATCCACACAAACACAGGCCACGTGCTATGTGTGCTTCTCTGGCTGCCAAACGGATTGACTCCATCGGTGCTCGCGCCTAGCACGATGTTCCTTGGACCCTTCCAAAATTCTGGGTATTCAAAGTTCAACGCTTGCCACTGGCTCGCATCCTTAGGGTGACTCAGCATCTTGTCTTTTTTATTTATCTCCGGATGATTTCCGTCATCTTCCCGCTTCTTCTCCTCCCTATCTGCGTGCCAACGCAGGAGCTTTGCTACCTTAGGGTCCGTGAAATACCGCTGCAGACGAGGAGTGATCGGAAAGTACCACACCGATTTTCGAGGAGCTTTCTTCCTCTTCTTGAATCGAGTGACGCCGCACACCGGACATATGGTAGACTCTGCGTGCTCGTCCCGATAAATGATGCAATTGTTCATGCACGCATGGTATTTCACGTGCGGTAAATCCAGAGGACACACGATTTTCTTCGCCTCCTCGAAACTGGTCAGGCACTTGTTCCCCTTGGGAAGACGTTCGTGCCAGAATGACATGTTCTCGTCGAAGCATGCGTCGATCATTTTGTGTTTTACCTTCATCTCCAGAGCCATGAGCGTTACTTTTAGGCGGGTATCCTCGGGCCTGCATCCTTCATACAATGGAGTAACCGCGTCTATCTCCAGTTGATCCAGCTTGGCTTTCTCTCTGGCGGCAGCTCTTGCGTTATCCGTCTGCTTGAGAAGCAGCTCTTGAATATGAGGGTCCTGCACCCAGCCTCCATCATCGTCTGCTCCGGCATCTTCATCTTCATGATCATGCCCTTTGTCTTGATCTTCCTCATCATCATGTACGGCATGATCTTCTACATGATGACTGTGTACAGCATCACCGTCGTGATCATGTCCTGGAGATTCTTCGTCTTCTCGCCCGCCCTTGCCGCGGTGGTACTTGTCTTCTTGCCCTTCCTCATTTCTTGCCCGGCCCCCATGGATGACTTCATAGTCATCTTCATCACCTTGCCACCGATAGCCATCCATGAAACCACGCAAGAGCAGGTGGTCCCGCACCTGCCCGGAATCCGGGTCCGCAATAAGGCTCTTCAGCTTGCATCTTCGACACGGACATCTTATCTCTGTCTCGTTCTTTTGAAGCATCTCGGCCTTCGCGGAGCTCAAAAACCTATTCACGATGCCTTCGGTCATCGTGCGGACCATGGTCGCCTGCGGGGTAGAGCAAAACGATATTTTAGAACCAAGAAAAAATTTGGCATGACCTTCCCTAAAAATAGGACCAAAAAGAATGCATAGTGCCAAAATTCTCGCCGAAACGGAAATGAATCAACATTCCGGCAAAATATTGGCAACTATCGCATTTGAAATACTGGTACCTGCAAACACAAACATATATGCAACACCACAAACACATGCAACACCACAAACATACATAGATCTAGCTAGGCCACAAAAGGTGCATGTGCACGTTGTTGGAGCGAGCTAGGGAGAAAAAAAGTAGATCTACATCATGAAGATAGCTTTCCCATTACTTACCTATCAAAAAAGGTAATTTCACCACTTAATTTTGATGAATCTATGGTGGAAATGAGGTGAGGAGGAGGAGGCAGCCGAAAGCTTGGAGAAGGAGGTGGAGGGAATGAAGTGGGGAATGTGAGTGGGTAGGTGTGGGGCTGTCCAAAATATCTTGTTGGGGTCCCAGGTTACTAATGGCGCACCACCTGCACATGCGCCATTAGTAACCTTGGTTACTAATGGCGCACCTGCAGGTGGTGCGCCATTAGTAGTTTTGCAGAAAAGTAAAAAAATATATATATATACTAATGGCGCACTTTTACAGGGTGCGCCATTAGTAGTTTAAACTACTAATGGCGCACGGTGAGGCGGTGCGCCATTAGTAGTTTTGCGAAAAAAGAATTAAAAAAATTCAGTACTGGCGCACTCCTTGTCTGGTGCGCCATTACTAGTTAGAACTAGTAATGGCGCACCAGACGTAGGATGCGCCATTAGTATGTATGTAAAAAAAATTATCACTAGTGGCGCACCTGTTTTCTGGTGCGCCATTAGTGTCTTCCACACTAATGGCGCATCACCAACTGGTGCGCCATTAGTATATAGTAGTGGCGCACTACTTCCCTGGTGCGCCATTAGTGTCAATCCTATCTATAGCCCTTTTCCTAGTAGTGTAGATGTGATAATATACGAAAAAATGGAGAATATTTAAGATAACATGAAGAGTGATGCTACATAACCAAGTGGCTATAAATGTAAGTGTAGCGATACAGGCAAAAGGTACAGCCAAGAGCAATGCATAGCTAAACTTCTTCAATACCAACCTTATGGTAAGAGTAAATATAGATTTGATGTGTAGAAAATGGAGGGCAAAGGAAAATAAGCTGCAGAGTGATGGTACATGAACAACTACCTGTCATTATAAGTACACTGATAAAGGACAACATGTACTTACAAGAACAATGCAGAGCTAAAAAACATTGGCATTGGATATATTCTACACTAATGTAACCATTCATACAGATCAGATAATTTGGAGTGAACAATTGATAAGCAAGCTATCATTCATACTGCTGTCACATAATGAACCAGGTATGTATGCAAGTACAGTGATACAGGACAACAGGTACTAACAAGAGCAAAGCAGCGGGCATCATATTTGTGATATCTTGTCGTTCTTGTCAAACCGGAATTCTTCTTCGAGCAGATTTCCTGCAAAAAAGATCCCTAAGGCACATGCGGAAAAGTAGAAGTTCAAATTGTCATGTGATTTCATAGATAGTACCTCATCCTGGGAACGAGACCAGTGCATAACAAGGTTTTTCCATTCAATGTCTTCTAAATTTAGCATAGGAGACTTCACCAGAAATTCGTTTATAGACTTGCCATCAAAGTGTGATTTCCTCAGGTAACACTGATACTGCTGCAATGCTTCCTTGAAAAGCACAAGCAAGCTTTGCTCGTCATGACTATCCAGATTGACCCTCGCCTAGTTACAACAATGCAATGTAAATCATTGATGTGTTAAATTAGCAGAAAATAGGAAAATAATAACCATGAATAATAGCACTTACACGTAAGTTGGACATGAAGATGTGAAAATGGTGTTTGTCTTCACAATAATCTTCCCATGATGGGAATATATGCACGTAGTCCCTAACAACATTGAAAGCATTGTCTTTTAAACTGGGAATAAATGGAATGGGGTTCCAATCTGTAGGAATTGGCCGTCTCTGCATTTGGGATAGGTCTTCGGCCGGTGGACTTGTTGTACTTTTTGCAGGAGTGGGATTTTTCTGTGGTACAGGTGGTGCTATGGCAAATGAAATCGGTATACCTTTTGCTGGAGTGCAGGTCCCGTGTGGTGGGGCCAGTGGTGTGGCCAGTGAAGTATGGGTATAGTCTGCTGGAGTCAGTCCTACGTTTTGTGTCACTGGTTGTACAACCAATATAGGTGGGGTGCTGTCTGATTTCTCTGGCACCACCATGTTTTTCAAGGACTTTGCTGGTGCTCCTTTAGGTTCGGCAATCACCCTCTTCCTTTTTGATGTCTGATGCACAAGAACAACATTTGAGTGGGAAAACATGGTATGATGACAGATGGAATATGTATTGATAATGGATGGGCATGGCATCTTGACATATATGATGAGTAAACTAAGCAGATGGCGGTGCAACAAAGTAGAAGAAATGCAAGACAACATATGCAAGATACCCGCAATCAATAAAACATTGCCAAATTAGAACAGGCACCTTGATGGGTGAACAGGACAGGCCATCTGCCTTTGACTCCTCGAGGTTAGAATAGTCATTAGGATCATGTTCTGAACAAGAATCAACAGGTGGGGAGCGTATGAGTTTCATTGCATCCAGAATTGGCACTCAATGCCTTTTTGCCAATTTTGTAAGTCATTGTAGTGTTTAGCTTCAAGAGTGGACTGCTACTAGTGTGACACAAAGCAGCTACACAGATCATAGTGTAGATATAACGGGAAAACCTTAAGCATCAGAGTAAAATCAGCAAAGTGGAACTTGCTGGAATATATGTGCTAGTATTGCCGGTACGGATAGAAAGGCTTTCGATACCAGCTCTCTTCAAGTGAAGGTGCGGTACTGTTAATATCAGTGTAACTCTCAAAGGCGACACAACTCCCCACATTTCCTTGCTATTCTTATAGGATTCAAGTGGGCAGGCCACTACAAATCCTATTCTTATGTTTACAAGATCCTACGAATCAAAGAGGCTCAAAGTGTCCATCACAACCGGCCGTATAGACCTCTACACCGCAAATGTCCCTGCCCATCTTCAGTACAAGGAACATACTGTACTACTATCATACTCCCTCCATTCCAAAATATAAGTCTTGGTAGATATTTCCACTATGGATCACATACAGATGTATCCAGATACATTTGAGAGTGTAGATTCACTCATTTTGCTCCATATAGTCCATGGTGGAATTTATACAAAGACTTGTATTTAGGAACGGAGAGAGTACATATTAAAGAAGAACGGAAGAGGTACATGGTAAAGAAGAGCAAGCAGATTTTGGATAATAAAATGTTGGTTGCGCAGTGCCCACACATGATGAACCAGAGCGCATTAAGAATGCAACTCCCAGCTATCTCTCGACCATTTCAGGCGGTTGGATGAAGATCCTACGTCTCCTAACCCTTCTTCTTCCTCGTCTCTGATTCTTCCCATACAGAACACCGCACGGGCCGCCGACCGGACCACCGGCCCCCACCGACTATTTTCTTCCGCCACCCCCACCCCCACCCCCGCCCCAACCCCCACCCGCGTCGAGTTTTCTTCGTTCGGCGAGGCCCCACAACCACCCGAGCTACTTCGATCGCATCGGCGAACTCTGGCGAGATCTGAAAAATCGACTGACCCAATTTTGAAATTCAGTCTACTGTGATTTAACTAGTGTGGAATATAAAAAGGGGAAAACCATAAGCATTGGGAGTATAGTGTTGAGCGTGCCATGGCGGATCTGAAGGTGCAGACCGGACAAAGGCAACTTCGCAACCAAGACAAGAAATCGGAGTAAAGCAGTGGCGATCTATTTTCTTGCTGCGATAAATAAGTTGAGCAGATACAAAAGAGTACCACCTCTGGTGCGGCGCCGTGTATGCATCTGCTGATAATTTGATGGTGCTGCGGTAGCGATGGCTGTCGGTGGCGTGGAAGCAGATCTAGGAGGGTAGACGGTGGTGGCGGGGCGCGGTGGACGAGACGGTCGTAGGAGCGGCGCCGGCAAGGTGGATGACGGCGGGGATGAAGCGAGAGGACGGGATGCAAGCATCACGGTCCGAAGCCGTGGATGAGAGAGGTTGATCTCTTGTAATGGACGGCGGCGTCGGGGTATCAGCTCCGGCATGGTGGAGGAGGACAGTGGTGGATGGGGTGGCGGACGACGGCGGACGGAGGAGGGTGGGGTGGAGAGGGTGTTTTGGCGCCCACGGAGTACGAATGGGGAAAGGGGAGGTAGAGATGAAGGGGGAACCATGTATTTAGGGCGCGCTTGTCTCAAATGCGAGGACATTTACAAACTTAGCCCCCATTTCAAATTTCTACTGCATCACAGCAACATTAGTCGGTTGGGGATAGGACGGTAATCTCGCATACACCGAATATTTGCCGACGAGAGTTTGTTTTTGGCGCCCACCGTGTATGAATATGAATCGGGGAGGGAGTCGATTTCGGCCGAGGACACACTGTGTTTTGGTGCCCACCGTGTATGAATCCGGGCGAGGGGCGGTTACGTCACATTTGGGTGAAATTACAAACCTACACCTATCGAAACCTATAGAAATCCAGCAGATAGGCTTTGCATGGCAGGGATAGGTAGTAGTGATTTCCATCTCGAAGATTTTGGTTTCGGGCGGTTACTGCGACTTTCCCCGCTTCGTTCAAATTTTGCAGAGTGCATGTTTACCATGCCAACTCAATTCGAATCCCGTTTGTATTCTATTTTTTTTCGGGCAGGATCCATTTTCAATTGGAATTACATTCTATATAGATCATTTTTTATATATACTTTCAAAAGCACAACAAAGAATTCTACTCCTTTATATGTATAATATGATTTACAAATACAATGATCTCAAAATCTTAAGGTTGAATTCGAAATTTTTTAACCAAATATGTTCTACTAAAATGTATGGATCAGTAATATCTACATATTAAATAACATAGATGTGCGTGAATTCATATGGGTATGCATGTTTGATAGATCAATTTTGGTTCTAGTATGGATTACATGTATCATCATCTTGAATTCAAATATTTGAATCCCTTTTTTGTTCACTCCTTTCACGCCCATCTCTCTCGCATGCATGCTCCTTCAGGTAGCTATCACTCTCTTTTCTCCAGCTATCACTCTCTTTTCTCCAGCTCACCCGCACGCTCACTTCATGTTTCTCCTATCCTCGCAAACATGGTATCTCGACGTCTCCCTTGAGAAGTGTCACACTCTCCCTATCATTATACATTACACGGTTTTCATTATCTCTCATGTCTCTACTGTTCTCTGGTATCACTCAGTACCTAAGCTTTCTTTTTCACTGCCACACACAGTCTCCACTCGTCTTTCACTTTGTGTTTCTCTCTATGGGATTCTCTCACACACCCTATATGTCTCTACATATGACTCATACCACTAAAATTACTCTCTCTCTCTCTCTCTCCTGTAGGCACAACATTTGTTGCGGTCTCCTTTTCGTCTCCATCCTAGACTGACATTATTCATTTGTTTACCGATCAGACAACCCCGACTACCGTCTCCTCTCTCTCTCTCTCTCTCTCTCACAGACACACACACACACAACTCCTGCTTCCACTCCCCTTCCCGACTACCGTGTCTCTCTCTCACACACACAAAACTCTTGCTTTCGCACCCTGACTCGTTTTTCTCTCACAAACATTTATCGACTAGCTAGCCTCTAGATAGGTTTATACACTCGCACACTCATGCTTCCACCATCGCATACATGTCTCTCTCCCTCTCCTTGTATCTATGTAGATTTTTCTTCCCTTCTTGAGACACGCCCTCTCGATCGTGCACACACACACACTATCGCCTCATTTTAAGCTGATACCTATCGCACACAAACTCCTCGTGTCTTTGTCACACATGCTCTCCGTCCTCCTCCACTCTTCCTCTCTCTCACACACACATGGGCTTTTTGCAACAACTAGCAAGATGCCCATGCATTGCATGGAACATCAAGATGCATTTGTATAAGTAGTTTATCTTGTGGGGGAAAAGGATGAACGAGGGAAGGCCTTATTTGCAAATGTGGAGAGGAGTGTGGGTATCTTTTTGCAAAATTGCCATGGTTTCCTTCTAATCCGTCAGATATAGATCGGACGGCCTATATTGCAGGATGGCAGGCACACGATCATCACCGACAATGCTTTTTATAATAGTAGGGATAAAAAATAGAGTTGGTGATGATGGTGGGCCTGCCATCCTGCAATGTAGGTCGTCCGATTTATATCTGACGGATAGGAAGGAAAATATGGCAATTTACCCGCACTCTTCACCATATTTGCAGATAAGGCCTTCCCTCGTTCATCCTTTTCTCCCACAAGATCTTGATGTTCCGTGCAACGCACGGGCATCTTGCTAGTAAGAGTAGAAATTAGACATATACCACTTCTCAAATCTTGAAACCAACAACATTTCTCCCTTATATCATCAAAACCGCCAAAGGAATATATTTTGAGTGAAACAAAACATATTTTTAGAGATATACGTATTTCAAAACTAGACTTTTTTTCTTTCAAATCGGTGAATATGTATTAATCTACTTTGATCGTGTGGCAATGGATTGGCACATTGCTAGTAGTTATTATAATTTTTTGGACACCAGACAAATGGTGGAGTACATATACGAAGAGAAGAGGCGCACGCATGCAGTCGGCCTCTCGCTATCTCGCACACATGAGTGTTGCGTAAAGGCGACGTTAACAAATAAACCCTTAAACCCTAGGTGCACGATTGTTGCATTCGCGGGTAGCGGGTACGCGGTGGAGCACCTTTGTATGAATAGTCAGCTCGCGTGATAATTTGATTCATAGGAGTTGATGGTCGGGACCACAGGTGAACGACTTGGAGCGCGGTGGCTCGTCAGTTGCCACAGATCGAGTAGCCACGTTTAAAATATCATTTTTTTAGCGGGGTTAATTTAATCTGCATGCATGACTCTCCTCCCCCCACGCTCGGCCAAATCATTGTGACCAGCAATATATCCACCCCTTTGCTCCCCCGTAATTTACTCCAACAAATATGCCCAGGTAGCTGTTACTTAACTTCAGGTGCATTGGGTCACTGACATATGGGACCAACAGGGGTCTGGCCCACATGTCAATGACGCAACTGGACCTGTAGTTAAGTCAGTGCAGCTCAGTCCATATCTTACGTAGGTGTGCCATTGCTCGCTATAAATACTGCGCCTCCCACGACATCGCTATCTCCTCCCCATCATGTTCACATTCATCACTATCTCCTCCCCTCCCTCTCATGTCGACCACCATGGCATCGCCCCTCCCAAGCCCTAGGAGCCCCTCGCTGCACCGGGCGGACGGTCATGCGTCGCCGTTCCGTTCCTCGCCGCCACTAGTCGAGGAAAACGTGTCGGTGTTCTGCTCCTCACTGCTACGCGACGCGTCGCCATTCCGTTCCTCGCCGCCACTAGTCGAGGAGGATGCGTCGGCGTTCCGCTCCTCGCCGTGACGCGACGTGTAGCCGTTCCGTTCCTCGCTGCCACTAGTCGAGGAGGACACGTCGGCGTTCCGCTCCTCGCCGTGATGCGTCGAGGTGGACGCGTTGGCGTTCCCAATCTCGCCAGCACGCGTGCCGGAGGACGCGTCGGCTCCTCGCTACGAGGAGAACACCGCGCCGCCCGCCGAGCCCCGCAGCCTTGAGGAGATTTGGAAAGAAATGGATGTCGCCTTGTGGGAGGCTTTGCCTCCAGCAGAGCGCGCCAAAATAGAGGCGGAGAAGAAGGTTGAGGAAGAGAAGCGCACCACGAAACAAGCTTCCTGGAGGCCTATGTCGCGTCCGAGAGAGTCAGGCGATTGGCCCTTTGGTAGAAGGCTCGTGCGAGGGTCGTGAGGGTGGCGGAGGACGCCCGTGCCGACGCCCTGAGTGCAATCGGGCCCAAGTGCCTCATCTACGCTTGGCGGTACATGGACCGGGTGCACGCTTCCAGCGAGGAGGAGTACCTGTAGGCGTCGGATCACCACACCGGTGAGATCGCGCTCGCCCACAGGCAAGCCGCCAATCAGCACCTCGCGAGTTGCAAGGCTGAGGAAGAGGCGCGTTGTGTCGGCGCACTGGGAAACGGCCGCGCACCAGGGCACTCGTGACGCGCCACATGCGCTCCTGCGAGCGCCGTGGCTTTTAGGAGGAGTATAATTTTTGTTTCATAAGGCGATCTCATTAGTTTTGGGACGCAAATGATAAATCCCGAACGTTAAGGAATTTTTAGCGTCCTTAATGAAGTATGTAAAAGGAAAGTTTGGAAACCTTGTGTATTCGTACGCGTTTTGCAAGTACGTGCATATAGCACAAACTTTACCATATACTATCGCACTACACGTCTCTCTCGATAAATGCTTGCAGACTGTGCTACTCCCTCCGTCCAGGTCAATAAGTCATCTTTGGTTGTGCACCGTGAACAAGAAGGAGGGAAGACTTATACACCTAGACGGAGGGAGTACTACTATTACTTATGTACTCCCTCCGTCCGGGTTTATTAGGCCTCTCAGCATCACAAGCATGTCCCCTTTTATAAGGCCCCGTGTTGGAAAGGTGCATGCATGCAACCATTTCATTGGTTGTATTGAAAGCTATTGTTGTTGGTGCCATGGCTGAAAAGTTAATACACTTCATGTGTGCTTTTTCATTGTCTGCATGCATGTGAGAGAGTGCATTGGGAGTGGAATGGAAGAATTAATGTGATCAAGTTACTATGTGTCTTGGTCTAAGAGAAGTTGTCTTTAGGCCTAATAAACCCGGACGGAGGGAGTACATGCAAATGCACGTTTTAACATTACGATGCGGTTATTGTAAAAGTAGAAAAACAACACTAGTCAAGCTTGTGAAACGATTCAATGCAAAACAAATGAAAAAATGCTCGTTTGATTGTTTACTTTTAGCGTCCTTCTCTGTGGTTATTTCTCTGTCGTACTTTGTACGGAGTATCTCACTGGTTGGAAAGGCATGCAAATTCCCAAACTGCTTCCTACACCCTGTATCGAATCTTTTGCCTAACAAGTTGTGCCGTGCAATTGGAATTCCGACTTGAGTACTACTACTAGTAGGAGTACCAGGGGCCAGTTCTTTTAGGCTTCTAGATTAGTAATCCCATAACTAATACCTCCGTACTGGTTTATTGGTCTCCATTGTAATCTGTGTCGAATTTTGATCATAAATTTAACTAATGAAATGTTAGTGCATGTCACATGCACTACTCCATCCGTCTAGGTCAGTATGTTATCTTAGGCTGTGCACCGTGACCAAGGAGGAGGAGAAAACGAGAAACGTTAATGTTTATTTGGTAATTAATAGTATTGCATGCAATGAACTAACCACTGCATGTCGTGTTTGATATCTCAAGTCATTAAAAGCATGCACACTCTTTATCTGTTATTGGTTGATATGTCAAGAAACAAGAAACGAGGTAGAAGTTAATGCACCACGCCTAAGTGTTTTGGGATTATTTGGTTTTCGTAAGATGACTTACACACCTAGACGGAGGGATTACAATGGTGAGGAATAAACCAGTTAAATCTTTGGTCAAAATTTAGCACAAATTACAATGGTGAGGAATAAACCAGGACGGAGTAGTAGTTTAAAAGCCCAAATAAATGAGTAGTACTCTCCACTGTGACTAGTCTTGTGGGAAAAGCTGGGGAAGCCGCCAAAAGAACTGGCCCTAGGAGTAGTACCTAGGGATCGAGTGTGCGAGATGAACCGGACAAAGTAAATGCAGAGAGATCAAATGCAAAAAAGACGGAGTGATGTGATGGTTGCTTGTCCGTTTATTTTACCAGGCCACTTATTACTGGGAGTGGTTGGGTTTTGTGATATGACGGCTTTACTGCCGCGCCACGAGCGGGGTGAGAGGTGAGACTCCCGTGCAGTGCCGCCCTCTACACTTGTACTACATCGATCGTGGTTTATTAGTCCCCCATTAAATTTGACTGAAGATTTAACTGACAAAATGTTATTGCATGTCAACAAAAACTATATCGTTCGATTCGTATTTGAACATAGTTTTGAATGATATAATTTTAGGTGACATGCATCAGCATTTATCGTACTATATGTAATGTTAGCTCAATTTTTGGTCGCACTAATCTATAGTAGTAAGGTGCCCAAAACTTGCATCCAAAACTTGTGAAGAAATAACACTTATTGTGTTTTGCAAGAAATGATCTTTAAGAATTAGTTTTTGAGTATCGATTGTTATACATGTTGGCTACAGATGACATGGCACTTTCTTATAGTCAACAGTTGGCTATACTATTAAGTAATATTAACCATGCCCTTATACACCTAGATTGAGGGATTAAATCAGGATGACATGCAAGCGGGGCAGAGGAGATGTAAGAAATGGTTTATCGTAAGTCTTTCACCAGTACTGTAGTAAAAATTCATACATGGAAGATTCTGGACTAAACCATAAACGGATACACTTTTATTCATGCGCGATACTCCAATAGAGCAAGATCCTGCATGGACGTCTCCACATGCTTAGACAACGGATTACATTGAGCGAAGACTAATGATCAACATTTAACTTGATAATGCGTATGTCCAGGTGAACCTCCTTGGAGTCCCCATGCACCACGTCGGTGGGTAAATGATGCCATGGGTTTTCCAAGTCCACATTGGCGGGATAGTCCCAGCTCCCTAGAGTCCAAGTCCGTTCGATGAGGCCGGTGTCACTGCCCACGCGACCCGGAGAAGTAGTAACACTGACCATGCACCCGTACATCGGCCTCGTGTCAGTGTTAGCGTCAGCAGTGTCGGCCCTAACGCACATTACAGAGACAGGGCGGCGGCCTGCGCGGGCCTCGACGGTGCCCACGATCAAGAGGAAGGCGCTGCCATCCTCCTCCGAGACTAGCAGGCGGCGGTGATCCTCCAGCGACTCCGGCATGGTGAACGGGTAGCACGTCTCGTACTTGATGTTCTCCGCAAAGGGCCAGCAGTGACCGCTGCACGCATCCGTGAGGTGATGCACCATGTCCGCTGGCGAGCCACAAAAGGGCACCGGGCACTCATAGCAGTGGACGAAGGGCTCCTTGGAGGCATCGACCAGGCCATCCATGAAACGGGAGTGGTTGTAGGGGACGTTGCGCCAGTTGAATATATGAGCAAGTTACTACGAGATTTAATCCGAATAAGCACAAAATAAATCGTGAATTCTACCACGATTTCGAACAGGATGGACAGAAACACATACGGTGCAACGGGAGCAGCACCGTTGGCGTTGAGGTTGTCGCCCATGTCCAAACACCACGTAGACACGGTCTTTGAGCACGGTTCGTAGTCGCTCACGCTCGGGCATTGAAGTTTGTAACTATTTTATATTAGAATATACTACTTCTCTGGTGCTAGTAGTAGAGAAGAGTCCTACTCTACTACTCTACTCAAGCAAGTTAGGGCATAGCACTGTAGGGAGTACCAGTACTGTGATCACTCAAGCAAGTTATCTGGCATCGACATGACCCTACGCTGCTGGTATGTGTCTCATAAGTCAAGCGGCGTGCTGTAGTCATCATCACCTGTCCACTTCCCGCAACACATATTCGCTTCTCCATCTTTGTCCGCACATTATCTCGTCCAATCTTCCATCCCCGCTAAGGCGCCTCCCCCCCCTCGTCCGAAACCCAAGCACTAACAATGGCAGAACCGAGCAGCGTCCACCGAAAGAGGCTGGAATTCGCTCCCCATAGAGGTAATCAAGCTCATTGTTTCGCGTGTGGACAATCTCAGTACCATGCCGCTCGCCGCGTGCTCGTCGGGGCTGTACTGTTTACTCAAAGCCCTCAGGCCGGAGCTTTTTAAGCCAGCTCCTTGCTTGCTGATGCCGCCTGATCTTCAGAAACGGCGTAACACGCAGCATAACGATCATAGGGTGGCAAGCATCAACCCCCTCGACTGCGATCCGATCCCCGTCAGCCTCAACTACATTAACGGTATGTACTGGGTCGGCATGAACACGTCTTGGATGGTGCAAGTCGACGGTCGCGGCAGCTGGATGCTCGTGGATGCTCGTGGAGGTCTTCACTCTTCTGGCCTGCTTATTGCTTCTGTTGCACCCCCAGCCCTGGTTGCTGCTGCTGCTGTTTTCAATGTACAATCAGTAGTATATTTAGTCTGTTGGTTGAATAAATGTGTTGTTAGAATGACAAACACAATGTTTTGGAAGTCGTTGCACAGTTCAATCCTTTAGTGCCTCATACCGTACGTAGCGCATACTATTTTTCGTACGGAACACATTTCCACTTGTTGATAACATGCAGCCCACTGATGAAGGCCCAATAGAGAAGCCCATAATTAACCGGAAGGGAGGCTCTCACATGAATCCGGCCCAGGTACATGCTCATGGTCCCCTAAACATAAATAAGTAAATAAATAAATAAATAAATAAATAAATAAAGCAAAATGCTCATGCACCAGTTCTTTGGGAAAATAGGTAGCCTAGTATTTCTTTTTGAAGAATACCCAAGCTAGGCCTATTTGTTTTCTGCGAATTACTGGGCTGGAAATCTTTCAAGACGAGGAGGGATGCATTCTAGCCTAGCTTAAGAGTATGGTCAATGTCTATTAAAAGTAATATCAAAAGGGGTTGAAAATTCCAAAAAAATTATAGCAAATGGGATATAAGTTTCGTTTTTGGTTTTTGTTCTTCACTAATATCTTATACGTATTTCATTGGATTTAACATGACATAGTACTAATTTATTTTTAAATTTGTTTTAGTATGGCTATTAATTTTTGGATTAAGAATATTTTGTTCCCCAGCAAAAATTTGCGATTTTTTTCAAAATTTCCCACATATTTAGTTAATTTTCGACCCTGGTACTGATCAGAAAATGGCCAGCAATTCTAAAAATGGAAAACAGGCTGCAATAAATTCCATATGAATTAGAAAATGAGTAAAAATTATAAAAATAATAGCAAATGGGCTGTACATGCCACAAATTTCGAGGCTGACTTGTTTACGCAAGGCTTTGTCAGTGAACACACGATTCTAGCAGTAGCGACTGTTGGATGTGCATCCAATGGCCGACGTGCTTCTTCAATCTCTGATCTTCCTGCTCCGGCCGCCTAAACTAGCGCTGACGGGACTGCCTGCTCCCTCCTCTTGTGGCCCGCTGTGATGCCGCGTAGGCTTCCCCGGCCCACCCTACTCCCTCCGCTGGCCTAGCCGCACGCAATCAACTGCCTCCTTATTACGCGAAAAAATGATTCCTCCCACTGACATCTGGGGTGCATCGGTTGGGAGGCTGACCTATGGGCCTACTAAGTTGACGCGTACGCAGGGCTTGTCGACTTAGTCTACAAACGATTCTAGCAGCAGTAACCGTTGGATTTGAATCGAACGGTCCTGCTGCTTCTTCAATCGCTGCTCTTCTTGCACCAGCCGCCCAAACCAGCGCCGGGCAGACCGCCTGCTCCTGCCTCCAGTGGCCGGCTGTGCTGCCGTTGAGGCCTCATCCCCCCTACTACTCCCACCGCTAGCCAGGCCCTACGGCGACGGTAGCCTCACGCCGCAGCCGAACCAGTGAACCCTCGTACTCCTCTCCGCGTGAGCATCCACTTCCGCGACTTCCCCGGCTCCGCGTCATCCCCTTCCTAGGCATCGTCGTCGTCCACCGCCTTGGTGCTCTCGGCGCGGCGTGGTCAACGACATTCCATCGGAAGAGTAATGTACGTGGAGAGGCTGACAGCTGAGTCCACGGCCATAGCCCAGTTTTTTTGTGATTTGCCAAGTAAGTCGCATTGTCAGGCCTGTTGGGCTGCAAATCTTTCAAGACGAGGAGAGCTTTCATTCGGCTGGCCGAGAAAATGGCCCATCAGTAATGAGAAATGGCTTGTACATTTTTAAAACACATCAAACCGGCAATTAGTTTCAAATATCTTTTTTTTTCATTTCGAGATTTTAAATTACATTAATTTTTATGCGTGGAGAATTTGTTGGATTTTATATTGATATACATTTATTTTTAAAATTAGTTTGAATGTGAGTCGAAATTTTGGGATTAAAAACAGTTCGCACCGCACCGAAATATGCAAAATTTCATATAAATTTTTAACCGTGGCCACAATATGGGCTGTAATGCTAACAAAAAGAATATGGGCTCCAAAAAAACCTTAATAATTAGCAAATGGGCTGTAAATTATTAGAAATAATGGCAGATGGGTTGTATGCTATTTTCCACAGATTTTATGCTTTCCTAAAAAAAGGTTGACGCACAAGCAGTGACTGTTGGATGGCCATCCAACGGCCGTCGTGCGTCTTCAATCTCTGCTCTTCCTGCTCTAGCCGCTCAAACAAGTGCTGGCAGGACTTCCTGCTCCCTCCTCCCCGCGGCCGGCTCTACTGCCGTGCAGGCCTCACCACCCCACCGTACTCCCATCGCTGGCCTAGCCATCCCTCTACTCACCCACACCTGCTGTTATTCTCCGGCGACGGCAGACGAACCAGTAAACCCTTGTACAGTCGCACTCCCCTCCGCGTGGGAAACAACTGCCGAGTCTTCCCTGCCTCCGTGTCGTTCCCTTCCTAGGCCTCGTCGTCGTCCACTGCCCTGGTGCTCTTGGCGCGGCCTGGTCAATGTGGTCAACAACCGACATGCATCTGAAGTGGACTGTACGTGGAGAGGCCGACAGCTGGGTCCACGGCCGCACGCAAGGAAATGCCTCCTTATTATGCACAAAATAATGATTCCTCCTCCTGACATCAGGGACCCACCGAAAGGGCGTCTGTATTTCGCGAAAAAAACGTTACCGCCGCTGACAGCTTGGACCCACCAGCTATATCTTCGCACGCAAGGAAGTGCCTCCTTATTACGCACTAAAAAATGAATACTCCCCCTGTTAGCTGGGACCCAGTATAGTGGCAGGCTGACTTGTGGGCCTACTAAGTTGACGGGGACGGAGGGCTTTGCCAACTTAGTCAATATGCATGATTCTAGCAATGTCCATCCAACGGCCATAGTGCTTCTTCAACCTCTGGTCTTCTTGCTCCAGCCGCCCAAACCAGCGTCGGTCGTGCCTCGTGCTCCTGCCTCCCGTGGTCGGCTGCAATGCGGCGGAGGCCTCACCGCCCCTACTACTCCCACCGCTGGCCAGGCCATCCCTCTACTAACCCACACCCCCTATTATTCTACAGCGACGGCAGCCTCACACTGCAGCGAACCAGTGAACCCTCGTACTCCTCTACGCGTGGGCATCCACTGCCGCATCTTCCCCGGCTCTGCGTCGTCCCCTTCCTAGGCCTCGCCGTCGTCCACCGCCCTGGTGCTCTCAACGCGGCATGGTCAATGTGGTCAAGGAACGACTTCCATTGGACGTGGACTGTACGTGTAGAGGCTGACAGCTGGGTCCATGGCCGCAACAAGGAAGTGCCTCCTTATTACGTGCAAAATAATTTTTCGTCCACCTGACAGCGGGGACCCACCGGACAGGCCACCGTATTTTGCGAAAAGAACGTTTCCCCCCTGACTGTTGGGACCCACCAGCTACATCTTCGCATGCAATGAAGTTCCTGACAGTCGGGACCCACCTTGTCGAAGCATACATAACGTTGTCATTCTGGTCGCAAACATGTACGTACATATATACTGGTGGATATAGAGGCACGCACATGTCGTAGTAGAGACACGCACGTAGCATGTACACGTATGTATAGAGGCCAGGGTGCAAGAAAGAAAATACGGCCACGTATGTGTACATACGGGCGGGGTCTTGAATGCCTACTCGCGCATACGTACGGCCAGGGCTCGTGTACATGGCTGGGTCGGAACGGAGAAACAGCGTCGTCGTCGTGTTCATGGGGAGGCAACGGAATGCATCGTGTTCATGGGGAGGCAACGGAATGTGTCTTGTTCATGGGAAGGCAACAGAATGCGTCGTGTTCATTAGGAGGCAACGGAACGCGCGGGAGCCAATCGGCTGGGTCGGAACGGAATGCGTGGTCGTGTTCATCAGGAGGGCTTGGACGGAACATGCGATGGAAACGAGGCCTGGCGTACCGCACAACGGAGGAAACGGACCTCCTACGTTCGGAACGGGGTCCTGTTTATCGGGGGTCTGGCGTACCGCAAAACGGAGGAAACAGACCTCCTACGGTCGAAACGGGGGTCCTGTTGATTGGGAGGGGTGTGGCATACCGCAAAACGGATGAAACGGACCTTCTACGGTCGAAACTGTGGTCCTGTTGATCGGGAGGGGTGTGGCGTACCGCAAAACGGACGAAACAGACTTGTGTTGGAGCGCTACGGTCGAAACGGGGGTCCTGTTCATCGGGAGGGGTGTGGCGTACCGCAAAACGGGACTCCACGGGATACTGTTCATCTCCACCGTCAACCTCCTCCAGCCTCCACGGGCTACCGTCGACCTCCTCCAGCCTCCACGGGCTCCTGTTCATCCAGCCTCCACCGCGCGCTACTCCACGGGCTACTGTTCAACCACCCCTCCACCGTCTACTGTTCATCCAGCCCTCCACACCACGGGGTCCTGTTCAACCACCCCTCCACGGGCACCCCTCCACCGTCTACTGTTCATCCAGCCCTCCACCACACCACGGGGTCCTGTTCATCCAGAGGCAACGCCACCGCTCGCTGTTCATCCAACCCCCCCAGCAACGCTCACTGTTCATCCAATCGACCGGCTTCAGTTAGCAGCAGTAGCGAAGGAATCCCTCGATCGGGTTCAGTTAATAGCCATCGATCGATCGCTCGGGTTCAGTAATGTGTAGCCTGTAGTGCAATCGCTCGGGTTCAGTTAGAGCCCAACGCCTCGCTCGGGTTCAGTTAGAGCCAACGCCTCGCACACACGCGTGTACGTGTACGAGAGAAACGCGCATCGCTCGGCCCCCGACCTCCCACCGTAACCGGGAACTCCTCGAAATTTTCCTCCCCCTCGCTTCTACCACGGTTTTTTCCTTCATGTACGGCCCAAAGAATGTCGTGCAGCTGCGTCTCCGGCCCACCCAGGACGAAAAGCCCATTTTCTGTCATGATTTTTTGTCATAGAAGTAGGAGCCCACCACATCTATGATGATACCGGGTTTTGTCACAATTATCGTCATAGAAGTGTCATATGTATGACAGAAAAAATTTCGTTCGGCCCAAAATGTCATGGATGTATCTTTTTTGTAGTGGATAACGACGCAGGTCCTGTTGGTAAATCACCGAGCGGGCTGCTTCTAAGTCATGCTCTTCATCTAACAGGTCAAGTGCATCCTGACGGGCTCGCTCGTTATCCGCTTCAACGTAAGCCACCACGTGGGGTGAGTCATGATGGATGTCACTAGGCAAGACTGCCTCTGCTCCGTAAACCATGAAGAAAGGTGTATAACCCGTAGACCTGTTAGGGGTAGTATTGATGCACCATATCACAGAGGGTAACTCCTCCACCCAACAACCCGGCGTTCATTGTAAAGGAACAATAAGACGGGGCTTGAGACCTTTCAAGATTTCCTGATTGGCTCTTTCACCTTGACCATTAGATTGGGGGTGAGCTACTGATGAAACATCAAGCCTGATATGCTCACGTTGGCAGAATTCCCCCATAGCAACCTTGGACAGATTAGTACCATTGTCAGTTATAATGTTGTGTGGAAAGCCAAAACGAAAGATCACCTTTTTCATGAATTGAACCGCCATGGCTGCATCACACTTACTAACCAACTCTGCCTCAACCCACTTTGTGAATTTGTCAACTGCCACCAAACGGTGTGTCTTTTTATCTTTGGATATTTTGAAAGGTCCAACCATATCGAGCCCCCAGACTGGAAATGGCCAAGTAATTGGAATCATCCACAATTCTTGAGCTGGCACGTGTGCCCGTCGTGCGAATTTTTGACAACAATCACACTTACTGACCAGATCCTCCGCATCAGCGTGAGCCGTCAGCCAATAAAAACCATGACGGAAGACTTTGGCTACAAGAGACTTTGAACCGGCATGATGGCCACAATCTCCTTCATGGATTTCACGAAGAATTTCTTGACCTTCCACAGGAGAGACACAATGTTGAAACGCCCTGGTGGCGCTGCGATGATGCAACTCACTGTTGGCAATTGTCATTGATTTAGACCGCCGGGTCATATAAGCCAAATATGGCACTGTCCAATCTGGGATGACGTGAAGAGCCGCCACCAATTGTGCTTCCGGGTCTGGAACAGCCAAGTCTTCCTCTGTAGGCAACTTGATAGATGGGTTATGTAGAACATCTAAGAAAGTGTTAGATGGCACCGGCTTATGCTGTGACCCCAACCGGCTTAAAGCACCAGCCGCTTCATTCTTTCTGCGACCAATGTGTTCCACTTGATAACCTTTGAAGTGTCCAGCAATGGCATCAACTTCGCAGCGATAAGCCGCCATGAGAGGATTCTTGGAATCCCACTTGCCTGATACTTGTTGAGCCACCAAATCTGAGTCGCCAAATCACCTTACCCGGCTCAAGCTCATCTCCTTAGCCATCCGAAGACCATGGAGCAAAGCCTCATACTCAGCTGCATTGTTAGTACAGGGAAACACCAACTCTAGCACATAACAAAACTTGTCACCTTGAGGGGAAGCTAAGACAACTCCAGCCCCCGAGCCCTCTAATTGCCTGGACCCATCAAAATGAATATTCCAGTATGTGTTGTCCGACTTCTCTTCAGGCATCTACAACCCTGTCCAATCATTGATGAAGTCCACTAATGCTTGACATTTGATGGTAGTGCGTGGCACATACTTTAAACCATGAGGCCCAAGTTCAATGGCCCACTTGGCAACTCGTCATGTGGCTTCTCTATTTTGAATAATATCTCCTAAAGGAGCAAAGCTAACCATAGTGATGGGATGACCCTGAAAATAATGCTTAAGCTTCCGGCTCGCCATGAACACCCCATAAAAAAGTTTCTACCAATGTGGATATCTCTGTTTGGACTCAATGAGCACCTCACCGACGTAGTAAACCGGGCGTTGAACCGGATATTCCTTGCTAGCCTCTTTGTGCTCTACGACAATGGCCACACTGATAGCACATGTGTTAGCAGCCACATATAACAATAATGGCTCCTTATCAATGGGAGCAGCAAGAACTGGCGGCTCACCAATATGTCTCTTAAGATCTTCAAAAGTAGAGTTAGCAGCATCACTCGACACAAAATCATCTGTCTTCTTCATCATTTGATACAGCGGTATGGCCTTCCCACCTAACCGGCTTATGAACCAGCTTAAAGCAGCAACACGACCGGCCAATCGCTGAACGTCATTGATGCACGCCCGCTTAGCCAAAGATGTAATTGCTTTGATTTTCTCTGGGTTAGCCTCGATGCCTCTGTTAGAAACCAAAAAACCCAAAAGCTTGCCCACTGAACTCCAAAAACGCACTTGGCGGGGTTAAGCATCATCTTGTAGACCCGGAGGTTATTAAAGGTTTCCTTTAGATCATCTATCAAGGTATCCTTCCCTCTGGACTTCACCACAATATCATCCACATAAGCACAAACATTGTGCCTAATCTGATTGTGAAGACAGTTCTCCACACATCACTGATAAGTCGCCTGGGCACTCTTAAGCCCAAAAGGCAAAGACACATAGCAGAAGGCCCCAAACGGAGTAATAAAAGACGTCTTCTCCTGGTCCTTAACTGCCATCTTGATCTGATGATAACCAGAATAAGTATCCAAAAAACTCAAACGCTCACAACCCGCCGTAGCATCAATGATTTGATCAATGCGAGGTAGAGCGAAAGGATCAGCCAGACAAGCCTTGTTTAAGTCCGTGTAATCCACACACATACGCCAGGTGCCATTTTTTTAAGCACGAGCATCGGGTTACCAACCACTCGGGATGAAAAACTTCAATAATGAACCCGGCCGCCAAGAGCCAGGCCACTTCTTCACCAATGGGCTTGCGCCTCTCCTCATTGAACCGCCGAAGAAACTGCTTAACTGGCTTAAATTTTGGATCAATATTGAGAGTGTGCTCAGCGAGTTCCCTCGGTACACACGGCATGTCAGAAGGTTTCCATGCAAAGATGTCCCGGTTCTCATGGATGAACTCGATGAGCGCGCATTCCTATTTGGGATCCAGATTAGCACTGATACTAAACTGCTTAGATGAGTCACCTGGAACAAAATCGACAAGCTTGATGTCATCAGCCGACTTAAACTTCAGGACCGGCTCATGTTCCGTAGTTGGCTTTTTCAAAGACGTCATGTCCGCCGGGTCAACATTGTCTTTGTAAAACTTTAACTCCTTTGTTGCACAAATAGATTCAGCGTAAGCGGCATCGCCTTGCTCACATTCCAAGGCTATCTTTCGACTCCCATGCACTGTGATGGTGCCCTTATGACCCAGCATCTTGAGCTGCAAATAAACATAATAGGGTCGTGCCATGAACTTGGCATAAGCTGGTCATCCAAACAGGGTGTGATACGGGCTCGTGATTTTGACCACCTCAAAAGTTAACTTCTCAGCCCTAGAATCATGCTCATCTCCAAAGGCTACTTCCAGTTCAATCTTGCCCACTGGGTATGCCCATTTACCTGGCACCACTCCATGGAAACTAGTGTTGGACGTCTTAAGATTTTTGTCAGTCAACCCCATGCGACGAAAAGTCTCATAACAGAGGATATTGATGCTACTGCCTCCGTCCATGAGTACTTTAGTGAATTTATATCCACCAACTTGAGGTGCCACCACCAAGGCCAGGTGACCCGGATTGTCAACCCGTGGGGGTGATCTTCCCTACTCCATAGAATAGGCCGCTCAGACCATCTCAAATAATGAGGGATTGCAGGCTCAACAACATTCACAGCCCTCTTATGAAGCTTATGGTCCCGTCTACACAAACTCGTGGTAAACACATGATACTGTCCACTATTCAACTGCTTTGGATTGCTCTGGTACCCAGATTGTTGATGTCCACTATTCAAGCCCGGACCATGAAAACCGCCGCCAACTAAGCCGCCGCCCTGCCCATGATTGTTATTGAACATGTTAGAGTTCTTGAAAGCCTTCATGATTGTACAGTCCTTCCACAGGTGAGTGGCCGGTTTCTGCTGAGTACCGTGCCTTGGATAGGGCTCATTTAACAGCTGCTCAAGAGTGGGACCTGACCCACCGGACCAAGGAGGTGGCCTCCCCTTATATCGCTGATTGTTTCCCTGTCCATTGGTGTTAGCCACAAACTCCAAGCTACCATCAGCCTTACGTTTATTATTGCCTCCTTGATTTGTCGGGTTATGCTGATGAAACTTGCCGTTCTTCTTCCCCTTCCCTGTCTTCTCCTCGTCAGACTCGAGATCTTTGGTACTATCAGAGTCGGCATACTTGACTAGAGCTGCCATCATCTCGCCCATGTCATTACAATCGCGTTTGAGCCGCCCCAGCTTCTGTTTCAGAGGCGTAAAACGGTAATTTTTCTCCAACATTAAGACTTCAGAGCCGACATCCATCTTATCAGACGAATGTATTATGGCTTTGACCCGGTGCACTCAATGGGTCATGGACTCACCTTCCTCTTGTTTACACTTAGTCAAATCCACAATTGACATGAGCTGCTTGCAAGTGTATTTGAAATTATGAATAAACCGGGCTTTTAATTCTGCCCATGAGCCAATGGAATTGGGTGGCAGCCCCGTCAACCAAGTGTGAGCAGTTCCATCTAACATCATGGTGAAGTACTTGGCCATTGCCGCATCACTGACCTCCAGTAGCTCCATGGCCATCTCATAGCTATCAATCCATGCCCCTGCCTATAAATCGGCTGTGTAATTAGGCACCTTTCGAGGCCCCTTGAAATCCTTTGGCAAACGCTCATTACACAGAGCTGGCACCAAGCAAGGGACACTGATACGTCTCCGTCGTATCTATAATTTTTGATTGTTCCCTGCCAATATTAATCAACTTTCATATACTTTTTGGCAACTTTTTATATTATTTTTGGGACTAACATATTGATCCAGTGCCCAGTGCTAGTTCCTGTCTGTTGCATGTTTTTGGTTTCGCGGAATATCCATATCAAACGGAGTCCAAACGGGATAAAAACAGACAGAGCTTATTTTTGGAAAAGATGGAAAATTCAGAAGGAAAATCAACGCGAACCAGTGCCCGAGGTGGTCACGAGGCAGGGGGCGCCCCCCCTTAGGGTGCGCCCCCTACCCTCGTGAGCCCACCGTAAGGCGGTTGACACTCTTCTTTTGTCGCAAGAAAGCTAATATTCGGAAAAAAATCACGGTGAAGGTTTCAGGCCAATCGGAGTTACGGATCTCCATATATATACGAAACGGTGAAATAGAGCCAGAACAGAACAGAGAACCAGAGAGAAACAGAGAGATAGATCCAATCTCGGAGGGGCTCTCGCCCCTCCCATGCCATGGAGGCCAAGGACCAGAGGGTAAACCCTTCTCCCATCTAGGGAGGAGGTCAAGGAAGAAGAGGAAGAAGGGGGCCCCTCTCCTCCGGTGGCGCCGGAACGCCGCCGTGGCCATCATCATCATCACCGCGATCTTCACCAACACCTCCGCCATCTTCACCAACATCTCCATCACCCTCCCCCTCTATCTACAGCGGTCCACTCTCCCGAAACCTGCTGTACCCTCTACTTGAACATGGTGCTTTATGCTTCATATTATTATTCAATGATGTGTTGCCATCCTATGATGTCTGAGTAGATCTTCGTTGTCCTATCGGTGGTTGATGAATTGCTATGATTGATTTAATTTGCTTGTGGTTATGTTGCTGTCCTTTGGTGCCCATCATATGAGTGCGTGCGTGGATCACACCATAGGGTTAGTTGTATGTTGATAGGACTATGTAATGGAGGGCAAGAGTGACAGAAGCTTCAACCTAGCAAAGAAATTGATGCATATGGGATTGAAGGGGGACCAATATATCTTAATGCTCTGGTTGGGTTTTACCTTAATGAACACTAATAGTTGCGGATGCTTGCTAATAGTTCCAATCATAAGTGCATAGAATTCCAAATCAGGGATGACATGCTAGCAGTGGCCTCTCCCACATGATACTTGCTATCGGTCTAGTAAAGTAGTCAATTGCTTAAGGGGCAATTTCGCAACTCCTACCACCACTTTTCCACACCGCTATATTTACTTTATTATTTCTTTATCTAAACAGCCCCTAGTTTTATTTTTGTGCTCTTTACTTTCTTGCAAGGCTTTCCGAAAATACCCACAAAGTACTTCTAGTTTCATACTTGTTCTAGGTAAAGCGAACGTCAAGCGTGTGTAGAGTTGTATCGGTGGTCGATAGAACTTGAGGGAATATTTGTTCTACCTTTAGCTCCTCGTTGGGTTAGACACTCTTACTTATCGAAAACTGTTGCGATCCCCTATACTTGTGGGTTATCAAGACCTTTTTCTGGCGCCGTTGCCGGGGAGCAATAGCGTGGGGTGAATATTCTCGTGTGTGCTTGTTTGCTTTATCACCACGTACTTTTTATTTGCTGTTCTTAGTTGTTCTCTATCTTTAGTTATGGATATGGAACACGAAATACCAAAAAATTAGGTGTACTTTCTGCTCATGGAGATGGGGAACCTCCTAAAACCCTCGATGCTGGTCATGTGAAAGATATTATGTACTACTTTAATAATCGTGAGAAAACCCCATTGTCGGTGTCAAAACCGGCGGATCTCGGGTAGGGGGTCCCGAACTGTGCGTCAAGGCCGGATGGTAACAGGAGGCAGGGAGCACTTTGTTTTACCCAGGTACAGGCCCTCACGATGGAGGTAATACCCTACTCCTGCTTGATTAATATTGATGATATGGGTAGTACAAGAGTAGATCTACCACGAGATCAAGGATGCTAAACCCTAGAAGTTAGCCTATGGTATGATTGTTGTATATGGAGTTGATTGCCTACGGACTACAACCCTCCGGTTTATATAGACACCGGATAGGGTTAGGGTTACACAGAATCGGTTACAATGGTAGGAGATCTTGAATATCGCATCGCCAAGCTTGCCTTCCACGCTAAGGAAAGTCCCATCCGGACACGGGACGAAGTCTTCAGTCTTGTATCTTCATAGTCCAGGTGTCTGACTAAAGGTATAGTCCGGCTACCCGAACACCCCCTAATCCAGGACTCCCTCAGTAGCCCCTGAACCAGGCTTCAATGACGACGAGTCCGGCGCACAAATTGTCTTCGGCATTGCAAGGCGGGTTCCTCCTCCAAGTCCTTCGTAGAAGATTGTAAACACCAAGAGTAGTGTCCGGTTCTGCAAAATAAGCTTCCACATATTGCCATAGAGAGAATAATATTAAGACAAATCAAATCTGCTGACGTATTCCGCAGTGCGCTATCACACTACGGCCAAGTCCTTTACTCGAATCATTTTTACTTTTCCACCTCAGCATGTTTTGCTAGGCGGTTTCCTTGGCACGTCTTGTCAAAGCAGAGATTGTGTGCCCTTTTTACGGGATTCTCATCAATACGGACGTGGGTAACCCTAACCGCGCCATTTACCACGGCGCTTGGGAGGCAAGCAAGTTTTATTAGGCAGGTGGGGACGCATAACCGCATCCGCCCATATAAGGGGATAAGGATCCACCTTTTTTCCTACGCCTTCTTCCTCCTTTGCCTATCCATCTCCTGCGCACTCGAGCTCCAGCACCCAAGCCCGCACTTCCCACCTCAACCTTCTCCAGCGATGTCCGGAGCGGGAGGCAAGTGGAAGGTCTCCTCCGTCACGGAGGGCGACGTAAAAAAGCTTAGGAAGGCATGATACTTGTCCAAAGACATCGCGCACCGGCTTCCCGAGAAGGGGCATCTCCTCCCCACCTCAAGGCCCCATGAGAGGGTAGTATTTCTTCCCCACTTCCTCCGCGGACTGGGTTTTCCACTTCACCCATTCGTCCGGGGGCTCATGTTCTACTACAGCCTGGATTTTCACGATCTGGCCCTGAACTTCATCCTCAACATCTCGGTGTTTATCGTCGTGTGCGAGGCTTTCCTCCGCGTCCGCCCCCATTTCGGCCTCTAGCTCAAGACCTTCAACGTTAAGCCTAAGGTGGTGTGCGGCAACCAGGCGGAGTGCGGAGGCGCCATGGCGGGCAAGATTGCCAATGTCCTTTGGTTCGAGGGCTCCTTCGTAGAGACCCTAAAGGGGTGGCAAGCCGGGTGGTTTTACATCACCGAGCCACGTGATCCGAAATGGATCGCAGCCCCCGAGTTCCGATCCGGACCCCCAACGCGGCTCATGTCCTGGAAAGAGACGGGCCTATCATGGGGTAACGAGGAAGAGGTGACCGGACTGAAGACATGCATCCAGTCCCTGGTAAACAAGTCAATCAGGCTTGTAAATGTAGTCCAGGTCATGCTCGTTCGCCGAATCCTCCCGTGCCAACAACGGGACTTTACTCTATGGGAGTTCGACCCGGCACAGCACCGAACCCTTAATAGGCTCTTCGACACGACGTATGAAGACGTCTGGAAGGCGCTAATCAAAGGTGCCGAGGCTCCCGCATCCGCCTCCGAGGACCGTGGATACAGCTCGCAGCGTCATGCTAGCGAGGTAAGCTATTTTCACCTTTTACAGGATGTTCAGCTTTTTTTTCATAGTTTAACTCTATGCGGGATCTAAACTCCCTTACCTTTGACAGGCTTGGAGGGCGGTATCCGGACCGATTAACTGTCCGGCTCCGCTTCCCGAAGACCCAGCCCCAACTCTACTAGTGAAGCTGCTGGCTCCGGTGCCTTATGTGGTGCCGGAAAAGAAGGCCAAGAAGAAGAAGACCACGAGGACTCGAAGGAGTACCCGCAACATGGTGTTGTCGGGCTCGTCATCCGAAGAGTCCGAGACGCCCTCCTCCCATGAAAACGAGGAGGAGGAAGAAGAAAACTCTCCCCTCCCAGCGGAGGGAGGAAAGAAAAGGAAGGCCGCCCCAAGGGGGAAGGCCGAAGGGTCCAAGAAGAGGAAAACCCCTCCGCCGGACTACGCCCCCGACGCCGACGAGGACGAAGAGGAGTGGCCGGACAGGGACAGGCGTCCGGCGAAATTGTAAGTGTTCAGATACTAGAGTAACTCATGATATTCCTTTCATTGCACAACTTTCCCTAATGTCGAATATAATCATGCAGCCCGTCCCAGGCCGAACTCAACGAGTCGTCGAGCGGCTCCCTGGATTCATCGGACGTGAACTCAGTTCCGCCCGCTGTCTCCCCCGGCACCGCGGACGATGCCGAAGAGGCGTTGCAACGAGCTCCGGGGCAGGAGGAGGTGGTCCTGGAGGAGCCGCAAGGTGACCTCCCGGACTCCAGGAGTAAAGGGGACAAGACCCCCCAGGGCTCCAAGTCCGGGTTTGAGCCGGACACCGTGCCGGAATCTTCAATGATTCCGGACCGCGGCAGGCGAACTCCTCCCAAGAGGAGCAAGCCTTATGAGCCGGCAGCCTCCATCCAACCGGAGGTGCCGGACAATCTGCTGGAGGTGCTTGAAGGCGCCTCCATCGACGAGGAGCACCGTACTATTATGAGTACGGTGATCCAGAAGGTTCAGTCCGCCAAAAGCGGACTGAGTGAAGCTTGTGCTAGCCTCCTAACAGGCTTCGAGGTAAGTAAAAAATATGTAAAAATATTACCGCATAGACAGTAGCCCCTGATGCTCTGTTTGGCGTTTGTTAAGAAAAGCCGAATAGAGGATCTATTAAATTTCGCAGGAGTCTAAAAATAAAGAGTCAATATGCGTATGCAGGCTTCGCTGCTATCCACCGCTGCACTGACTGCGGAGGTGGGTGTCCCGAAACAGGACCTCGGGCGGACCGAGCAAGAGCTCGGCCTTGCCAAGCGGCAGCTCGAGGAGAAAGAAGGTACGAAATACCTTACAGAAAAAGGTGCCTATAGAGAGGCGTGATTGCAAAAAAAATAACAGGATTGTGCTGCTTATTGTAGGGGCCACGACTGAGGTGGCGACCCTCAAGCAGGCGCTATCTGAGGCCGAAAAGAAAACGGCCGCGGAGCGCACCGAGCGAGAGAAACTTGGGGCTAAGGTCAGCGAGGTGAAGCAAGAGCTTCAGGCTCTCATGAAAAAACATGAGAGTTTGGAGCTTGAGTCAAAGACCCAAGCGTCCGAGCTCGCGACGGCCCTTGAGACTGCCAAGTCTGCCAAGGCCGAAGCCCAAAAGGCCCTCCAAGAGTTGGAGGAGGTGAAAAAGATTGCAGCGGGTAAGGCATTCTTCATGCAAAGCAGAAATATAAAAGTAAACTACTTGTTACTTACCCGAATCCGGAGCTCTCCAGGGGCATTCATAGATCTTCCCCACAGCGTATCCGACGCCGCCGCATTCTACCGAGCTGAAGAGGGCAGCTCGACGGAGAAGGTGTTCTGAAACAGCTGGTCGAGCTCCACAAGGCGGCCGAACAGGCCATGAAGGGCTTCATAGTTCGGCTGTGGCCCAGAGAGGCCCTGCCTGGGAGCTACTTTGGGCTGGTGCGGCGGCTGGTGGAGGCCTATCCAAGGCTCGAGGTCATCAAGCGCTCCGTCTGCATCGAAGGTGCCTGTAGGGCCCTTGCCCATGCAAAGGTGCACTGGGTAAGCTGGACGGTGAGAAGCTTGTTAGGGACGGGCCGCCACCGGGGAAGGAGCATCGCAAGCCCGAGAACTACTATAAGGATGTTCTTGCGGGTGCCCGCCTTGTAGCGGATGAGTGTACCAAGGATGTAATTTTTGAATGAACTCGCTCGATTTTATCCTGTGCGCTGAAAACTTGTTCATATGCGCTAAGCAATGCTTATTGAATTTAAAATATTATTTTCTGTGCGACCGTTTATCAAAAATTGAGAGATGGCCAGTCGTCGGCTTCTGCCCCCATGCCACTAGTGCTGGGGTGTTCGGTGATAAACCTGTGCGCTCTTTTTCCCATGTTTGGGTCCTTCGAGGGAGGGGCTCAGCATGACGAGCCAGGCAATCGGACTATAATGCTTGAACACTCTCACTTAGCCATAGAACTTTATAATTTTAAATTTCGACAAAGCCCCTTGTTCGGAAGACCGAGTTCGGGGCGCTATCCACGCCTTGGCTGGGGTTATCCAGCTCCTCGCTCGAAGCGGCATAAGTCTTTAGGGACTCGAAAAACCTCTCGAACAGCGACCGGTCTCTCGCCTCATCATGACAGTCAGTTTTAGCTTTCTCCACTGAGGTGCTTAACCCAGCTCAACCGGGGCACAATCGCAGTGGTTCTCCTAGTGCTACCTTAGCCGATATAGCGGAACATAAGGCACCAAAACATAGGAGCCGGGCAAACCCAACTATTGACCCAAATCATGATTCGGAGCCGATGCATACAGTGCTATAAGTTCGGGGTGCCGCACTTGTGAAAGTGTACGGGCTTCTCACACCATATTAAAGGGTACTGAAGCCCCTTGCGTACTTGCCGTACCACAGTGTACGGGTGCAACATGTCATTAATGAACATATAAAAGAGAGTAATGCAAAAAATAGACAAAAAGCTAAGTATTTTTAATAGAGAGGCTATTTATCAAAGCCGAATGATACAAATAGTGTGGTAAGCAGAAGATATTGGACTATTCAGTATGTCCTGACCAGGGGCAGGCCGCGGAATTGTATTTAAAACAGCTATAGCGCTTGTAACAGAGACCACCTGGGATTCCATAATGCGGCATGGCTTGTCTGCCTCCCTGGATCTTGCATCGTTTGTGTGGCAGTCGAATTGCCGAACAGGTCGTCCGAAGTATGGAGTCCTGAAAGTAAGAAAAATTAAAAAAAGAATCCGGCAGCCCCTAGTACATTTTAAGCCGTATTTTGGGTGTGCCGTTATTGTGCCCCTTCCCGTGTGCCCATGGTATTTCCAGGGCATAGTTATGTACGCGAGGTACTGGTTTCGCTATATTGCAAAAGCTGGGGTTGGGGCCGCATTGCTACGCTTGCTCAGAGCGTGCCAGGCGGTCCTGCTGTGGATTACTCCGGGCGTGCTTGGCAGTGCCTGGCTTTTTAATGGCCGGACTGGAGAATTGCCTAAGAAGGCTACTTTGTACCTCCGCTGCGAGAGCCGCCATATGCTCCTCCGTACGAAGGGAGCGTTCGGTGTTTCCGTTGACCATAATTACTCCTCGAGGGCCTGGCATCTTGAGCTTGAGATATGCGTAGTGCGGCACCGCATTGAACTTTGCGAATGCGGTTCGTCCGAGCAGGGCGTGATAGCCACTACGAAACGGGACTATGTCGAAGATTAACTCTTCACTTCGGAAATTGTCTGGGGATCCGAAGACCACGTCAAGTGTTACTGAGCCTGTACAGTTGGCTTCTACACCTGGTATGATGCCTTTAAAGGTCGTTCTTGTGGGCTTAATCCTTGAGGGATCTATGCCCATTTTCCGCACTGTATCCTGATAAAGCAGGTTCAGGCTATTGCCGCCGTCCATGAGGACTCTTGTGAGGTGAAATCCGTCGATGATTGGGTCGAGAACCAATGCGGCGAAGCCGCCATGACGGATGCTAGTGGGATGGTCCCTTCGATCAAAAGTGATCGGGCAGGAGGACCATGGGTTGAACTTTGGGGCGACTGGCTCTATCGCGTATACGTCCCGTAGCACACGCTTCCGCTCCCGCTTGGGAATGTGGGTTGCGTATAACATGTTCACCGTCCGCACTTGTGGGGGAAAGCCCTTCTGTCCATTGTTGTTCGGTGGCTTGGGCTCCTCGTCATCACTGTGCAGCCCCTTGTCTCTGTTTTCGGCCCTTAACTTGCCTGCCTGCTTGAACACCCAACAATCCCTGTTAGTGTGATTGGCTGGCCTTTCGGGGGTGCCATGTATCTAGCACAAGCGATCGAGTATTCGGTCCAAACTGGACGGGCCCTGAGTATTCTTTTTGAATGCCTTTTTCCACTGACTGGATTTATAGCCTTTGAATCCGGCATTGACTGCCGTGTCTTCATTGCTGTCGCTGTTGACGCGGCGTTTTTGCTTATTCCGACGTGTCCTGCCACTTTTGTCCTTGGTGTCCGAATTACCAGGGTTCTTTGATAAGTTGTTACTACGAGCTAGCCAGCTGTCTTCTCCCACGCAAAATCGGGTGATGAGTGTCGTGAGGGCTTCCATGGATTTCGGCTTTTCCTGTCCCAGGTGCCGGGAAAGCCACTCGTCACGGATGTTATGCTTGAAGGCTGCTAGGGCCTCTACGTCCGGACAGTCGACTATCTGGTTTTTCTTTGTTAGGAACAGTGTCCAGAATTGTCTGGCCGATTCCTCTGGCTACTGAATTATGTGGCTTAAGTCATCGGAATCCGGCGGTCGCACATAAGTGCCCTGGAAGTTGTCGAGGAATGCGGCTTCCAGGTCCTCCCAAGAACCGATTGAGTCTGCTGGCAAGCTGTTAAGCCAATGCCGGGCCGGTCCTTTAAGTTTGAGCGGGAGGTATTTGATGGCGTGTAGATCATCGCCGCGTGCCATGTGGATGTGAAGGAGATAATCCTCGATCCATACCGCCGGGTCTGTTGTGCCATCGTATGATTCGATGTTTACGGGTTTGAAGCCCTCTGGGATTTTATGATCCATTACTTCATTCGTGAAGCATAGCGGGTGTGCGGCGCCTCTGTACTGGGCTATATCACGACGCAGCTCGGAAGAGCTATGTCTGTTGTGTTCGGCCCCGCCGGATTTGTTGTATCCGGAGTGAAGATCATTGTCACATGCCGTAGGGCGCCTGTGCGATCCATAGATCGATCTTGTTTGTCTTGCCTTATCCTCCAGTATGTCTCGCAGGTCGGGCACATTTTCCCATGCCTTAGTTGAGCGGCGTCGGGGCATGGCTTGGGTGGAGGGCCGACAGGCCTCTCTGTCGCGACCGCGAGGTGGCCGGTCTGCCATGTCATGTGCTGGTGATGTAGGTGCTTCCTCCTCTGATCGGAGTAGCGACCTGCGCTTCGGGTAACTCTTGGAGGGGCGTTCGAGTTCATACTCTTCGGCCGCAAGGTTTTCAGTCCATCTGTCAGCTAGCAATTCTTGGGCAGCTTTAAGCTGTTGCTTCTTTTTCTTGAGGCTGCTTGTCGTGGCTAAAAGCCTGCGTTTAAAACGCTCTTGTTCGGCGGGGTCTGATGGTATGACGAATTCGTCGTCATCGAGGCTAGCCTCGTCTTCGGAGGGAGGCGTGTAGTTATCATCCTCGACCTCTCGGTCTACCACTCTTTCATGAGGGTTGGTTTCTCCATCTTCTTGTGCCGAATTTTGCTGAGGTGGGTGTTCTTCGGCGCTATCCGGGGTAGTATTATCTCCCGTGCCGGAATCACCATTTTTGCTTTGGCGGGATTTAGAGCGGCGCCGCTGACGCCGGCGCTTTTGCTGTTTCTTGGGGGCATCATCCCCCACTGTTCCATCGCCATCTCCATCTTTTGGAGTATCCACCATATATATGTCATATGACGAGGTGGCCTTCCAGTGCCCTACAGGTGCTAGTTCTTGTTCGTCTCCTGCATCGTCGTCTATGCCGTCGATGTCTTCGGAGTTGAAGTCCAGCGTGTCGGTTAAGTCGTCGACAGTCGCTACGAAGTGGGTGGTGGGTGGGCTTTGAATTTCTTCGTCGTCTGTATCCCAACCTTGCTGGCCGTAGTCCGGCCAGGGCTCTCCTGATAAAGAGAGAGACTTTAGAGAATTCAGGATGTCGCCGAAGGGCGAGTGCTGAAAGATGTCCGAGGCGGTGAACTCCATGATCGGCGCCCAATTGGATTCGATCGGCAGGGGCGCGGGGGGCTCGGAGCTCGGAGAGGAATCCGGCTCCTCGGAGTCACGGGCCATGCGGAGTGCGGGGCTGGAGTTCGGCTCAATCGCCTCTGAGATCGCAGCCCCTGAGGCAGCGTCCAACCGTTGATCCTCAATCTGTGCAGTAGGCTCCGAATCAATGGTCGGAACCGATGCGTGTGCGGCCTCCAAGGCGCTGTTCGGTGGCAGAGCTATATCATGCCCATCGAGACAGTGCGGCGCGCTTGGCTGTGGCTCGAATCCGTCGAAGATCAAGTCCCCGCGGATGTCGGCCGTGTAGTTTAGACTTTCAAACCTAACCTGATGGGCAGGGGCGTAGCTTTCGATCTGCTCAAGGTGGCCAAGCGAATTGGCCCGCAGTGCGAAGCCACCGAAGACGAAGATCTGTCCGGGGAGAAAAGTCTCACCCTGGACTGCATCGTTGTTGATGATCGAAGGAGCCATCGGGCCTAAAAGCGATGACACAGAGGAACTCTCAATGAAAGCACCAATGTTGGTGTCAAAACCGGCGGATCTCGGGTAGGGGGTCCCGAACTGTGCGTCAAGGCCGGATGGTAACAGGAGGCAGGGACCACTTTGTTTTACCCAGGTTCGGGCCCTCTCGATGGAGGTAATACCCTACTCCTTCTTGATTAATATTGATGATATGGGTAGTACAAGATAGATCTACCACGAGATCAATGAGGCTAAACCCTAGAAGCTAGCCTATGGTATGATTGTTGTATATGGAGTTGATTGCCTACGGACTACAACCCTCTGGTTTATATAGACACCGGATAGGGTTAGGGTTACACAGAGTCGGTTACAATGGTAGGAGATCTTGAATATCGCATCGCCAAGCTTGCCTTCCACGCTAAGGAAAGTCCCATCCGGACACGGGACGAAGTCTTCAGTCTTGTATCTTCATAGTCCAGGAGTCCGGCTGAAGGTATAGTCCGGCTACCCGAACACCCCCTAATCCAGGACTCCCTCACCCATTCAATTATGTAATGGGAGTAACGTTGGATCAACGTGAATACTTTAGGGATTACCGCTTGACACAAAAAGGGAAACTATTATGGGATCAAATTTATATATTGAAGTGGTATGCTAGACAACTATGCTCGGAATATGATAATACTTGTTTCTCTAGGATGAATTCTCCACACCTCCCCTTTTCATGTAAATTTAATGATAATGAAACCTTGGCTTCTTATGCTAGAGGTATATATGATTACTATGATGTGGAACAAATAGAAGAATTTGTTGCTTTTATGGGTGCTTATGAAATTGAATCTATGTTTAAAGAGTTTGATGATATTGATGATTCTTGTTATAGATCTGAAAATTTAGCTATCCTCAAATATTTCTATGAGAATTATGAATACAATTATGAAATTAATGCACTTATTAAGAAAGTCTCCGCTGTCCAAGAAGAGATTAATATTTTGCAGGAATCCGTGGAAGAAAAAGTTGATGACACTGTGAGCTCATTAGATCAAAAAGATGAGGAGGAGAGTGAAGAACAAAAGGAGGAAGAGCGGATTGATCACCCATGCCCACCTTCTAATGAGAGTAACTCTTCAACTCATACATTGTTTAATTCCCCTTCGTGCTTACCGAAGGATGATTGCTATGATGACTGTTATGATCCCTATGATTCTTTTGTAATATCCCTTTTTGATGATGCTTGCTATGCTTATGGCCAAGATGCCAATATGAATTATGCTTATGGAGATGAACTTGCTATAGTTCCTTATGTTAAACATGAAATTGTTGCTATTGCACCCACGCATGATAGTCCTATTATCTTTTTGAATTCTCCCGATTATACTATATCGGAGAAGTTTGCACTTATTAAGGATTATATTGATGGGTTGCCTTTTACCGTTGCACATGATGATTTCGACAAATATAATATGCATGTGCTTGCTGCTCATACTTGCAATTATTATGAGAGAGGAACTATATCTCCACCTCTCTATGTTTCCAACATGATAAAATTGCAAGAAACTGTTTATACTATGCATTGGCCTTTACTAGGTGTGCATGAACTGTTCTTTTATGACATGCCGATGCATAGGAAGAGAGTTAGACTTCGTCATTGCTTGATATATGTTTCTTTGTGCTCACTACTAAATTACAAATCATTGTTAATTAAAATTGCCTTTGATATACCTTGGGATCCGGGTGGATTCACTACTTGAGCACTATATGCCTAGCTTAATGGCTTTAAAGAAAACGCTGCCAGGGACACAACCCGGAAGTTTTAGAGAGTCATTTATTTATTTTGAGTGCTTTCATATAGTTTAAAAAGAACAAAAATAAAGAGGGGAACCCAAAACTTTTTCAGAAAGGAAAGTGAAAGTGAGAAAGACAAGCATTGTTGAAGTGGGAGCTAGCCTTGAACTTTGTTCATGCTCACGGAAACATTGTGAATCTTGATTTCAGAAACTTTTCACCAAAAATAATTATCCCCTTGTACAATTCTTTGTATTATAAAAATAATGTGCCAAGGTTTGCCTTTAGGATGTTTACATTTGCTTGATGGTTTATATGGTACGGGACAGAAACTTTGGCTGTAGTGCGCGATTTTACATTTTTACCTGGAACGTCAAATGGTTCTGATTATTTCTGCACTGTCTTACTATACAAATTGTTTATTTTTCCTAATTTTGGTAGAATTTTTCAAGTATCATAACTATGGTGAATGTTCAGATTATTACAGACTGTTCTGTTTTAGACAGATTCTGTTTTTGATGCATAGTTTGCTTGTTTTGATGAAACTATCAATTTATATTAATGGATTAAGCCATGGAAAAGTTATATTACAGTAAAAACAATGCAAAAACAAAATATGAATTGGTTTGCAACAGTACTTAGAGTAGTGATTTGCTTTATTATACTAATGGATCTTACCGAGTTTTCTGTTGAAGTTTTGTGTGGATGAAGTGTTCGATGATTGAGAAGGTTTCGATGTGAGAAGAAGGAAGAGAGGCAAGAGCTCAAGCTTGGGGATTCCCGAGGCACCCCAAGTAAATATTCAAGGAGACTCAAGCGTCTAAGCTTGGGGATGCTGGGAAGGCATCCCCTCTTTCTTCAACAAGTATCGGTATGTTTTCGGATTCGTTTCGTTCATGCGATATGTGCAATCTTGGAGCGTCTTTTGCATTTAGTTTTTCTTTTTCTTTTTATGCACCATGCTGGTATGAGATAGTCCTTGGTTTATTTATAGAATTCTCATTGCACTCCACTTATATCTTTTGAGTATGGCTTTATAGAATGCTTCATGTGCTTCACTTATATCATTTGAAGTTTGGATTGCCTGTTTCTCTTCACTTAGACAACCGCCATTTGTTAAATGCTCGTTTGCTTCACTTATACTTGTTAGAGCGTGGGTATATCTTTTGTATAAAGAACTAAACTCTCTTGCTTCACTTATATCTATTTAGAGAGATGACAGGAACTGGTCATTCACATGGTTAGTCATAAAATCCTACATAAACTTGTAGATCGCTGAATATGATATGTTTGATTCCATGCAATAGTTTTGCGCTATAAAGGTGGTGATATTAGAGTCATGCTAGTGGGTAGTTGTGGATTGTAGAAATACTTGTGTTGAAGTTTGTGATTCCCGTAGCATGAACGTATGGTGAACCGTTATGTGATGAAGTCGGAGCATGATTTATTAAATGATTGTCTTCCTTATGAGTGGCTGTTGGGGACGAGCGATGGTCTTTTCCTACCAATCTATCCCCCTAGTAGCATGCACGTAGTACTTTGTTTCGATATCTAATAGACTTTTGCAATAAGTATGTGAGTTCTTTATGACTAATGTTGAGTCCATGGATTATACGCACTCTCACCCTTCCACCATTGCTAGCCTCTCTAGTACCACACAACTTTCGCCGGTACCATAAACCCACCATATATCTTCCTCAAAACAGCCACCATACCTACCTATCATGGCATTTCCATAGCCATTCCGAGATATATTGCCATGCAACTTCCACCATCATCATATACATGACTTGAGCATTCATTGTCATATTGCTTTGCATGATTGTAAGATAGCTAGCATGATATTTTCATGGCTTGTCCGTTTTTTGATGTCATTGCTACGCTAGATCATTGCACATCCTGGTACACCATCGGAGGCATTCATATAGAGTCATATCTTTGTTCTAGATATCGAGTTGTAAGTAAATAAAAGTGTGATGATCATCATTATTAGAGCATTGCCCCAGTGAGGAAAGGATGATGGAGACTATGATTCCCCCATAAGTCGGGATGAGACTCCGGACTTTACAAAAAAAATAAAAGAGGCCAAAGAAGCCCAAATAAAAAAAGCCAAAGAAGCCCACCAAAAAAACAAAAAAGTGAGAGAAAAAGAGAGAAGGGGCAGTGCTACTATCCATTTTCCACACATGTGCTTCAAAGTAGCACCATGTTCTTCATATAGAGAGTCTCTTGAGTTATCACTTTCATATACTAGTGGGAATTTTAATTATAGAACTTGTCTTGTAGATTCCAATGATGGGCTTCCTCAAATGCCCTAGGTCTTCATGAGCAAGCAAGTTGGATGCACACCCACTTACTTTCAGTCTGAGCTTTCATATACTTATAGCTCTAGTGCATCCGTTGCATAGCAATCCCTACTCCTCACATTGACATCTATTAATGGGCATCTCCATAGCCCGTTGATACGCCTAGTTGATGTGAGACTACCTTCTCCTTTTTGTCTTCTCCACCATCATATTCTATTCCACCTATAGTGCTATGTCCATGGCTCATGCTCATGTATTGCGTCAAAGCTGAAAAGGTTTGAGAACATCAAAAGTATGAAACAATTGCTTGGCTTGTCATCGGGGTTGTGTGGTGAAGATGGAGCATAGCCAGACTATATGATTTCGCAGGGATAACTTTCTTTGGCCATGTTATTTTGAAAAGACATGATTGCTTTATTAGTAGGCTTGAAGTATTATTGTCTTAATGTCAAAGGATAGACTATTGCTTTGAATCACTCGTGTCTAAATATTCATGCCATGATTAGACATATGATCAAGATTATGCTAGGTAGCATTCCACATCAAAAATTATCTTTTTTATCATTTACCTACTCGAGGACGAGCAGGAATTAAGCTTGGGGATGCTGATACGTCTCCATCGTATCTATAATTTTGTATTGTTCCATGCCAATATTATTCAACTTTCGTATACTTTTTAGCAACTTTTTATATTATTTTTGGGACTAACATATTGATCCAGTCCCCAGTGCCAGTTCCTGTCTATTGCATGTTTTTGGTTTCACAGAATATCCATATCAAATGGAGTCCAAACGGGATAAAAACAGACGGAGCTTATTTTTGGAAAATATGGAAAATTCAGAAGGAAAATCAACGCAAACCAGTGCCTGAGGTGGTCACGAGGCAGGGGGGCGCGCCCCCTACCCTTGTGAGCCCACCGTAAGGCGGTTGACGCTCTTCTTTTGCCGCAAGAAAGCTAATATTCGGAAAAAAATCACGACGAAGGTTTCAGGCAAATCGGAGTTACGGATCTCCATATATATACGAAACGGTGAAACAGAGCCAGAACAGAACGGAGAACCAGAGAGAAACAGAGAGATAGATCCACTCTCGGAGGGGCTCTCGCCCCTCCCATGCCATGGAGGCCAATGACCAAAGGGGAAACCCTTCTCCCATCTACGGACGAGGTCAAGGAAGAAGAGGAAGAAGGGGGCCTCTCTCCCCCTCTCCTCCGGTGGCGCCGGAACGCCGCCGTGACCATCATCATCATCACCGCGATATTCACCAACACCTCCGCCATCTTCACCAACATCTCCACCACCTTCCCCCCTATATCTACAGCGGTCCACTCTCCCGCAACCCGCTGTACCCTCTACTTGAACATGGTGCTTTATGCTTCATATTATTATCGAATGATGTGTTGCCATCCTATGATGTCTGAGTAGATCTTCGTTGTCCTATCGGTGGTTGATGAATTTCTATGATTGATTTAATTTGCTTGTTGTTATGTTGCTGTCCTTTGGTGCCCATCATATGAGCGCGCGCGTGGATCACACCATAGGGTTGGTTGTATGTTGATAGGACGATGTATTGGAGGGCAAGAGTGACAGAAGCTTCAACCTAGCATAGAAATTGATGCATACATGATTGCAGGGGGACCAATATATCTTAATGCTATGGTTGGGTTTTACCTTAATGAACATTAGTAGTTGCGGATGCTTGCTAATAGTTCCAATCATAAGTTCATAGAATTCCAAGTCAGGGATGACATGCTAGCAGCGGCCTCTCCCACATGATACTTTCTATCGGTCTAGTAAAGTAATCAATTGCTTAAGGGGCAATTTCGCAACTCCTACCACCACTTTTCGACACTCTCTATATTTACTTTATTGCTTCTTTATCTAAACAAACCCTAGTTTTATTTTTGTGCTCTTTACTTTCTTGCAAGCCTTTCCGAAAACACCTACAAAGTACTTCTAGTTTCATACTTGTTCTAGGTAAAGCGAACGTCAAGCGTGGGTAGAGTTGTATCAGTGGTCGATAGAACTTGAGGGAATATTTGTTCTAGCTTTAGCTCCTCGTTGGGTTCGACACTCTTACTTATCGAAAACTGTTGCGATCCCCTATACTTGTGGGTTATCAGACACCTCCTGTCCTTGTGGCCACGCCTGCCTCAACAGAGGTCGTCGGATGAATCGGAAAAGATTGGTGAGCCGCCTGCTGAGCTGCCTATTGTGCCACCCGCTCAACCTCTTGGCGGATCCTGTCCTGGTCAACCATGTTAAGAGCTCCATCACGTGCCGGGTCATGCCCGCAAGGCTGGTCATGGTGCCTGGCATTGCTTTAAATAGCTGCTGAATCTATGTGCCTGCTATAACTCGGGCTCCGGCTTGGGCGAGGGGTCGAATGAATCCTGTCTTGAATATAAGAATATGCCTCCTGCTGCGCCAAAGCCGTCTGAAGAAGTTCTCTGACCCTTCGGGTCTCAATCGCCGTCGGAGAGTCACCCTCCGCTGGGAGATCCGCCAATCACGCTGCTGCAGTGAACATGTTCTCCAAAGGGTTAGAATAATGACCTGGTGGTGTTGGTACATAAGGAGGTGGAGCAGTATTCATACAAGGAGGTTCCATCACCCGCGGCTGAACCGGTGCCCCAGCCCCAGGCGTTGCCACCCGGTTTACCTCCGGTGGGTTATTGGGGCCTGCACCGGGTGTGCGGAAGAGGTTTCCAGGATCGTAAGTCAGAGGCATACGTGATTGAGCCTTCTGGTGTCTTCTCCTCATGACCTCGTTTGATGCATTTAGATCCATCGTGAGTAGAAAAGCCTCTGATTGAATCTGCTGAGCTCGAGCATCCAAAGCCGCCCGCCCCGCGGCCATCCTAACATCCTCCGCTGCTAGGTTTTCCTTGGCTTGTACTACCTCCTCACGTAACCGTACCACTTCTGCATCGTGTTGAGCCTGATCCGTCGGGTTAACCACGACAGTCAATAAGGATGTCATCCTATCCATGAGATCCATCAGCACCTGAGCCGGCGGGCGCGCAGGGCCTCCTGCCCCGGCCGCCGCTGACCCGGTGGTTATTGCTGCCGCAGCCGTAGAGTTTTGAACGGGTTGCGTGCCAGTCATGAAGATCCCTGCTCTCTACTTTGCAGCTCAAAGGGGTCCGGAATACTGCTGTCATGGGAACAGCCCCCAAGCCCACCGTCTTGCAATTGATACAATGAATCCATCTCACCTATGGACGATCCACAGTCAGAGCAGATGGCCGTCTCATCGCCAGACACCGGTCCTTCAGAGAACTCTCCTCCATGGATGCATCACACGAAGGCACTCTTCACGGTGGGCTGAGTCCGGGTGGGTCTCGCGCGCTGAGCCATCTCGATGATGTCGGTGCAGATGTCCGACTCAGGGCCCGGCTCACTGATCTGGCCAATGAAGACGTGGATTCTGCCGAAGGGGACCCGGTACCCGTACTCAATTGAGCCGGCGTCGGGGCCCCAGCCAGCGTCGTCGACGTAGAGCTTGCCACGACGACCCTTGATCATCCGGCCCAAAACGTATCCCTTGAGCCCTTCAAAGTTGCCCTTCAAGAACTTAAATCCACCATGCGCAGGCCCCACGGTGGGTGCCAACTATCGTGGAATTGTCACGCCAGATGTCCTAGTGAAAGGACTTAATCGTGGAGCCATCGCAACTAGGAACCTTAAAGGGGTTAAACGGGACAAAGGACATGAGGAGTTATACTGGTTCGGCCCCATGCGGTGAAGGCAATGGCCTAGTCCAGTTTTAGCTGATATCGCTAGGGTTTCGATGACCTGGGAGCTAATACGCTTAACCTGGCTCTTGATCTCTTGTTTCTTGACCTAAGCCACCGTCGGGTCGTCCCCTTATATACACGGGTTGACGCCCTGCGGCCTACAGAGTCTTGGCCGGCTCATACAACATGTCCGGCTCGGTGACGTATCTTACATGCCTTACATTACAAGTCTATTCATACATGGCGGTTTACACTTACGGGCTTTAAGCTGCCTCTGGGCTTGGGCCTATCATAAGCCTAACTATGAACAGCCACCTTGTATACTCTTGGGCTTTATACAGGTGAACCACCATTGTGGTTGACCCGACCCTCCTGGGCGGGTCATATCTGGTAGTCATATCACCAACACTAAGCAAGTAGCATAAATACCCCCGTGAATTTTGCCCTTAGTCCTGTTAAAGTGCAAACGACGTGCAATAATAGCCCATAGGCTAAAGGTGTTATCGCCGTATAGTGCATGGTGTAAGACAGCAAAATCGGGGGCTCTAAGTGCAACAACCTTCTCTCTAGCAAGTAAACACTTCACGATAAATAGGACAAAATGATGCATAGAAGGAAACTTCAAGCTAGTGGCAGTGCCACTCGATACCCTTCTCTCATCTCCCACTAACAGAGTACGATAAAGTCCTCAAACTCAGCAGGTCTAGGCTATCTTATTTCCCCGTCAGAAGGGATTAAGCATATGTCACAAAAGTTGGTGAGTGGTATCTGACGGCTTTCAGCATATAAATTAAACTGCACCTCAGGGGGATTATTCCTACTCAGAAAATGAAAATTTTATACAAAGGAATTTGTAAGGAGATGCTATTGTTCACACTCAGTTGCGATGAAGTCAGGAAGCCCAGCATTAGCAGCAAATTGTGCGAACTCTTCATGGATCCCGGCTCAGTCCATGAAGGGGTTATGTGGCCATTCGCACGGTCACACCTCCGCCCATCTCTGATTATGGAGGTCACTGTCCGATGACTCCCTTGGCATTTTTCTTGGAGGCAAACTTCCTAAAGAAACTCATCTTATTCATGTAGATAATATTCTGAATACTTTAGTCCACAAAATTTTTGTCAATGAAACTTCACAAGATTGATAGCAACTACTCATAGAGATGCATAGAGGCCATATCAAGCATTCAAACTACTTAGAACTCTAAGAATTCAACATGCAAGCTCATCTACAACAGCACCAAGAGTAATTAATTATTCAAAATATAATCCACTAAAGCAAAAACTAATTTGAGCAATGGAGGAGTCACATACAAAGTAGCAATCCCCAAAACAGTTTTGGAAACGGAGCTTCGAGCAAAGAGATCGAAATTCACGGGTTTGAGAGCAAGAACACGAGAGAGAGACGGAGAGGGAGAGAGGGAGCAACTGTGATTTTTTCAAGAGGTAGGAGATGACATGGGCTAAAGAGATAAGTGAGGGGGCCCACGTGGGGACTAGAATCCCCCAGGCGTGCCCAGGTGGGTTGTGCCCACCTGGTGCACCCCCTTTGATGTTATTTGCACAAAAACTTCAGAAATATTCAGAATAATTTGTATTAAATTTCAGGGCATTCTCAGCACTTTTATTTTTGGGTCATTTTTTTGTTGCACAGAAAATCCAGAAAATAGGATAAACATGGCATTTTTACTTTATTTAATTACGAAAAACAGAAAACAAAGGTAAGGACAGAAGGCAGTGCCTGCTAAATTCATCAACTTCACACCTCTAAAAACTGATCCATTAATAAGGTTGATCAAGTTTTATTAACAATCACCTTCGAATAGCATGAAACTTATCGGTGTTCTGGGAACGGGGGTACCTAGACTTGCCTGCCTGCGGCCCACGATGTGGCTCCATCGACGGCCTGGTATGGCCCATCTTCAGCATCGACAACCGAAGACCCTCGCGAGGCGGACGACACTAAGACCTCCAGAAGGAGCGGCCTCCTCAGGCTGGCTCCTGAGGAGTGGAGATTTCTATGCAAGCCTCACCTCGTGAGGTTCAGATGACATGATCCATGACAACCAAGGCCAGGCGGGCGCCAACGGGCGCAGGACATCAGTTTCCTCTTTGGTGCTAAGGAGGCAAGCGCATGCGCGGAGTCCCGAGGAATCAACCAAAGGTCTCCATTCCCATGCAACAAGACCAAGGCCGCCAGGACGGCAGGACGGAGGTCATCGCCGAGGCCACCATGGCTTCACCACCAGAAGTTTTGCAGGTGAAGACTACTTTTGTCAGGATAAGATGTACTAGTTATCCCCCTTCAAATTTAGCCGTTGTGGGATCCCTTCTTGCCTTCATTTAGGAAGAGGACCAAGGCTAGTATAAATAGGACCTAGCCGCCACCATAGAGAGGGGCGGATCCATTCCATCCCCACCAGCTCACCATCTCAACAGCACACCTCCTGAGGTTGTTCTTCCACTGTACTAGTTCATCATCAGCCCATCTCGAGGCCAATCCACCACAAAGTAGGAGTACGGTTTTACACCGCAAGGTGGCCCGAACTTGGGTAAACTGCTGCGTCCCATTTCCTTCCTGTTCATCGAGCTAGGCCATGACATCGGCGAGTAGGCAGGCTGGGGAGGTTAAGTTCTTCGCATGCACCCCAGAGGTCGAACCTATCAAGGGTCTGCGGAGCTCGAAATCCGGCATTTGGCGCGCCAAGTAGGGGAGCGTCGGAGCCCCTCTTCTTCCAGTCGATCCACCACCGCCCCGCCGTTCTCATGGTTGACGCTCCGAGGGCTCACGTTGAGAACTGGGCTGCTCGGGCCACCCGAGCAGTGCAGTCTGCCCAAGAGGATCTCCACTCCGGGCTCCTAGCAGCCCGCATGCAGCCCAATTTCATCAGTCGCGGGCGAAGCGGACTGTCAATCTCTAATAAAATTTTCTACTTATACTTTTGGATCCAACCAGTCCCTTATGGAATAGCGCATAAACTAGGGTTTAAGCTTCTGTCACTCTCCCAACCCATCATCTAATTGCTAATCCACAATGCATTCCCTTAGGCCCGAATATGGTGAATTGCCATGTAGTCGACGTTCACATGACACCGGAATCACAACATACATACAATCAAAATATCGAACACATATCAAGTTCACATGATTACTTGTAACATGATTTCTCCCTTGACCTCAAGAACAAAAGTAATTACTCACAAAAAATAATCATGCTCAAGATCAGAGTGGTATTAAATAGCATATTGGATCTGAACATATAATCTTCCACGAAATAAACCATATAGTAATCAACTACAAGATGTAATCAACACTACTAGTCACTCACAAGCACAAATCTATAGTTCCGGAAACATGATTGAACACAAGAGATGAACTAGGGTTTGAGAGGAGATGGTGTTGTTGAAGATGTTGATGGAGATTGCCCTCCCCAAGATGGGAAAGTTGTTGGTGATGATGATGACGATGATTTCCCCCTCCGGGAGGGAAGTTCCCCCGGCGGAATCGTTCCGCCAGAGGGCACAACTGCTCCTGCCCAAGTTCCGCCTCGAGGCGGCGGCGCTCTGTCCCGAAAGTCATCTCCTTATTTTTTTTCTAGGTCAAAATTTCCTATACACAAGAAGATGGGCACCGGATATGCGCTTGGGTGAGCACAACCCACCAGGGCGCGCTTGGGCTCCCTGGCACGCCCAGGTGTGTTGTGCCCACCTGGTGGGCCCCCTCTGGTAGTTATTTCCTCCAATATTCCTCAAATATTTCTTAAAAAATTTTGTCGGTGCACAAAAGGAGGGGTCCTATTTTGTACCCCTTTACTTTTGCACGGGCAATTGGAGCCGCGCCTGCGGCCACACCTAGTGGGGCAGAGGAAGGAAGCAAAGCCACAAGACAACCATAGCAATGCCAAGCCAGAAACACGAAGAGCAGAAGGGCGAGGTGAGCCCCCCGGCAAGGCCCTTGCTGGGGCGGCCTCCACGGCCCCGGCAAGAACATTGCTGGGGCAACTTGCCCAGCACCAGCCGAGCCGCCACCCTTGAGCCCAAGGGTTCCAACACCATCGACCACTTTGGAACCAAGGCTCGGGAGGCACCTCCATGGTGGCATGTAGATCTTTGTGGAGACCATAAGCACACAAGACTAGATGTCAACCAGAAGACGATGATCCTCGGCAAGATCCTTGCCAAGGATACCCACGAGACACCCGGCAAGACCCTTGTCGGGGACAACCATGATGCCACGGAAAGACCTTACCGGGGCCCTGACAAGACTCTTGCCGAAAACATCCGTGGGGCTGCAGCCAGGCCCACATCTGCCAAAACTCCACCATCGTTCCCATGCAGCTGCCAGCCCACCAGCTAGGCAGGCGCCTGCGTGGCGACATGCGACCTCTAGGCCGATTCGGCAAGCAGCTGCGTGGTGGCATGCAGATCTTTGTGAAGATTCAGCCACCGCCCCAACTCAGCAGCCAGCCAGCGTGGCGCTACACGCCTCGTCGGTTCGGACGCGCGTCAAAGCCAGGCGAGGCGGCGGCAGCTGGGACAAGCTTCCTTGCCATCCCCGATAAAGCAAGAAGCGCACGTCGGCGGCGCATTAAATGCATTTGTCCTGCGGTGCCAGGAGATAGACTCAATTACGGTATAGCTTTCCACCTCCTGTGTGCCACTTTGGCAGCCCCTTTGACTATAAAAGGAGGCCCACGGCATACTGAGAGGGGATTCAGATTTTTTGGACCCTGCATGCCTTGTAGCTAGTCCAAGAACACCGGATAAACATAAACCAGTAGGAGTAGGGTATTACACATCACTTGCGGCCCGAACCTGGATAATCCCCCCCCCCTGCGTTGATCTTTCAATCCCGCTCTTTCCATAGCCCCACGCCCGCCAACCGTAGAAAAGAAGAGATTCCTCGTGATCCCGTAGGTGTTGTTTCCCCCAACATCTTTGGCGCGCCAGGTAGGGGGCGCGAGCTATGAAAATCCGGTTTGAAGGTTAGCACACTGACTTCATCATCACCATGGCCCCCAAGAGAAAGGGGATCACAGCCATCGGCTTGTCCGGGGTCGGCCCGTCCGCGCTAGCGCGAGGAGACGGCCGGGTGCCCACGGATAGGGCTGGGGACGTGGCCCGTGAGCATCCACGACATTCTGGCGATCGGAGCCAGGCAAGCGGCGTCGTCCGAATCTAAGACGACGAGCCGCTAGGTCCAGGGGCGGGGCCGTGCTACCCACGGGAGGCGCCGCGACCTCTACGGCACCGCAGCTAGCGCCCGCGCCGCGCCCTTCCCAGGTCGCGTGCGATGAGCAGCACGGCGATGCCGGAACCACCAGGCACTGCCGCGGAAAGAGCCCTATGCGCCACTCGCAGGACGAACCAGGCAGTGTGTGTGCTCAGACGCTAGTGCAGGCGGCACATGACGGAGAGACCGTGACAGAGCCCCTTCTAACCCGGTTAGAAGTCGGAGCGCATCACGGTCTACGCAGATCTCACCGCCGCCTACGCTAGCAGAAACGCTGGCACGCGTGCAACTGCTCCTCGACTCCCCCTCCCCCCACTCTGGAGAATCCCAACGAGTGGAGAGCCACCATCCGAAGCCTTGTCAGCTTCGCGAACAAAGACGAGCCACTCCCAGCGGGACCCTCGCACCGGCGTCCTGAGGAGCTGACGCATGCTGGCGGTGGGGGGACCAGAGACGCTGCGACCATGGTGCACTCCCCCCCCCATGACCGCAACAATAGCCATCGGCCTGTCGACCCGACGTCGGTGACGACATTTCCACCGCGTCGTCCGACCCGTGAACCCGCCGCGACCAACGTCAAGTCCTTTGGGAACGGGCCCAGGAAGACGCTCGAACTACCATCAAACGACGACGGCGGACACGCCATCAGTCATATCGGGGTGCTGGGCCTACTACGGACCACCCGGTGCCGGGGGCCCCGGCGACCTGCCTTACGAGGTGGGTTGTCCAGCCTTTACCCGAGAGCTGCAGTAGTTCCAGTGGCCCTCCCACTGACTGTGCCGTGTACCTAGGGTAGGGCAATAGACCTGATCTAAGCACCCTTCCCAAGGACACCGCCCTATAGTCAAAGACATCCAAAGGACAATAAATTCTATCAACTCGAATTACTTCAAGATGCAACCCAGTCGACCATGAGTTCCACTCAGATAACCCAATTCCATTCGACCATGATATAATCATTCGACCACATCACAAACCACTTGGAGCGCAGAAGATCAAAGGGTACTCAGGATGGCAACGGTCAGGCGTGCACTCGTAGCCTTAAGGGTCATTTATATCACTTTAAGGTTGACGTTACCAGTAACGTCCCTTCTTTATGTACATTGAACCCTTGTAAAGTGGGTTGGCTGGGGTCCTGGCACACTCTATATAAGCCACGCCCTCCTCTGGCACAAGGGCCTGAACTCATACATCTTGCATGCACAATCTCACCGTAGCTAGGATCTTGCCTCTACATTCCTACCCCCTACTTTACTATTAGACTTAGAACCACGACAGTTGGTGCCCACCTTGAGCTGATGTCTTAGCGACTTTCTGCTGAGGTTGCGATTTCTCCGAGTCCTTTCATCATGGTTTCTGGCGGAGGTTTGGTGGAGGGCCACGAGATCCGTCTCGGCGTGCTCGTCTTCATCACCAACGAATCTACTTGGCGTCAGGAAACTCCTCTCGATGTCGAGGCGCTCCTTATCCGTGGGGCAACCCACTTTCGCGCGTGCGTTCGCGGCGTCCTTCTGCGGCAACAGTCGACTTAGTATCGGTCGGCCCCCGCAGCATCTTTGCTCCTCGCCACTCGCCGTCACAAGCGATCCGGTCGGTCACGGCTTCAGCGATGGGTGAAGCACCTGGTGGCGCATCAGTCAGCCACCCCTCAAGTCACGGCAATTGAGCCTGATGAATGTCTCTACAGCATGTTCGACTGGCTCCGTCGAGACCCTGTCCGAGTGCGACAGCAGCGACCATGCGGCGGAGGTCCTAATGGTCGACACACCTCGCAGCCCGCCTGGCGTGCATCGCAACGACAGCAATGACGGTGGTGGCGATCCGTCACGCGTTCAAGAAGAGTACCACCCCGAAAACTCTCTCTTCTCAGTAGAGGGAGGAACTTCACCACCGCAATACGGAGGCCCTGCACATGCCCGGTGTCGGCGAGTCCACTGAGGCTCGGGCCTTGGAGATGGTGCGTTTGGCCACTTTGGCTGAGCGCACCTGACTGGAAAACCTTCAACGTGCACTCGACGACCGCGCTCGACTACAGATTCCCGAGTCCAGTCGACGGCAGCGGCAGTTGTTTCCACCGAAACCAGAGGTATACCGCACTCCGATTCAGAATCTTACTGCTGCGGCCCGTATAGCATAATCGCTTTAGTCGTCCCAGTTGGAAGCTGGTAGAGGTTTAATGCAGATCAGAGCGCTGCTCTGAGCAGCGGGAGAGCAGAACACTGCAGTTTCTCAGTTGTGCAACAGAACCATGGCAGATCTGTGGTGGCTGATACCGATTAGTCGGCTCACAGCCCAAGATCGCCTCCGCAGCATGAGGGACATGGGCATCGTCAAGGGCAATATTTGGGTTGGAACCATGAGCAACAAGATCATTGGCTCGACCGTGATGACCGTCGTTGAGTGCCTACACCCCCTCCGAGGGGCGAATCATATGTGCCCCGACATTATGACGGTAGGCTCCCGTACAGCAAAGAGCGGAGGAGGCCAGTCGACCCAAGAGAGCCAGGGTTTGACGCAAGGTACATTTTGGTGCAAGGACTAGTGGACAGGAATTGAGCACATAGGGAAGGGAAAGACAAAGATCACTCGACTGGAAGCATGGTGCATGTTTCTGGTCCCGAGTGCTTTAGTAGGGCCATGAGGGTCGCAGAGATCCCTCCCAACTTCAGGTTGGCGTCTAGGGTTAGTAAGTTCACTTGTGAATCAAAGCCTGACACCTGGCTTGAAGATTACCGAGTAGCTATGCGGATCGGTGGAGGAAATGATGAAGTAGCCATGAAGCATCTCCCCCGGATGCTCGAAGGTTCAGCTAGAGCTTGGTTGAATCAGTTGGCTCCAGGCAGTATTTTCAGCTGGGAGGAGTTGACCCGAGTGTTTGTCAGAACGTTTGAGGGCACATGCAAACGGCCAGCAGGATTGACAGAATTACAGCATTGCATACAAAAGCCGAATGAAACTTTGAGAGATTACATCTAGAGGTGGACCACTTTACATCACACTGTGGAGAATGTGTCTCATCATCAAGCAGTTTGCGCCTTCAAGGAGGGCGTTCGGTACCGAGAGCTCAACCTGAAATTCGATCGGACAGGTGATATGTCTTTGACTCGAATGATGGAGATAGCCACTCGGTACGCTAATGGTGAAGAAGAAGACCGAATTCGCAGTGGCAAGAGCAAACCATTCGGCCAAGACATCGGAGGAGGTAATTCCAATCGGAAGCAAAAGTACAAAGCAGAACCTGCAGCGCCTGGAGACGTTGCAGTCGCAACCCAAGGAAAAACTAAAGGAAAACCTAAGGGGCCCTGGACCCCCAAGAAGGTGCAACATGCAGCCGGGAACGACGTGTTGGTTTTACCATGTCACATTCACATCAAGAAGGATGAGGAGGGAAACCTCATCTATCCTAAGCATACCACTCAGCAGTGCCGAGTCCTTATACAGCAGTTTAGAGAAAAGCAACCCAGTGAGACAGAGAAAGAATCTGGTAAAGATAAGGACAAGGAAGAAGATGATGATGGTTTTCCCAATATCAATTCCACTTTGGTGAATTTTGCTGATGTTGAAAGAAAAAGTCGACTGAAAGTCATCAACAGAGAAGTAAACATGGTTGCTCCGGCAACACTGACGTATCTGAAATGGTCAAAGACTCCTATCACATTCGACCAGTCAGACCACCCGCCGCACGTTGCCACCCCTGGGAGGCAAGCGTTTGTGGTCGACCCGGTCATTGGAGGCACCCAACTGACCAAAGTTTTGATGGATGGTGGCAGCGGATTGAACATGTTGTATGCTGAGACCCTCCGAGGGATGGGCATTCCGATGTCCAAACTCAGTGAGAGTAACATGCGGTTTCATGGAGTTATACCTGGGAAGAAAGCTGATTCACTCAGCCAGATCACCCTTGACGTGGCTTTCGGCGATTCAAAGAATTACCGGAAGGAAAAGTTGACATTTGAAGTCGTGGATTTTCACAGTGCTTATCATGCTATCCTAGGCAGGACTGCGTATGCCCGTTTCATGGCTCGACCGTGTTATGTGTATCTCAAGCTCAAGATGCCTGTCCCTAGGGGCATGATTACAGTCAATGGTAATCGACAACGAGCAGAAGAGTGCTTTCAGAAGGGCTCGCAGATTGGCGATGAACAGATGGCAGCAATAGAAATGGAGGAATACTAGAAGACAGCAGATCCGAGTGATTTTTTGAGAGCTAAGAAGCCTGATTCAGAGTCTGCATTTAAGTCATCTAGATAGTTCATATTCACCCAACTGATCCCAATGCTACTTCGACTCACATATCAACAACACTCGACAGCAAATAGGAAGAAGTGCTCATCCTGTTCCTCCGTGAGAACTAGGACATCTTTGCATGGAAACCTTCTGACATGCGAGGTGTGCCCAAAGAACTGGCTGAGCACAGTTTGTGAGTCGACCCAAAAGCAAGACCTGTCAAAGAACATCTCCGACGGTCCGCCGTGGAGAAAAGAAAGGCAATTGGCGAGGAAGTGGCTCGGCTTCTGGCAGGTGAGTCATCCAAGAGATTTACCACTCCGAGTGGCTTGCCAATGTAGTTATGGTTCCCAAGAAGGATGGTTCACTCCGTATGTGCATCAACTTCAAGTATATCAATCGGGCATGCCCGAAAGATCGCTTCCCTCTCCCTCGCATCGATCAAATAGTTGACTCGACCACGGTATGTGAGCGTCTGTCCTTTCTGGACGCATATTCTGGGTATCATCAGATCCAACTGTATGGACCCGATGAAATAATAACAACTTTCATCACCCCGTTCGGGTGCTTTTGCTATGTTACCATGCCCTTTGGTCTCAAGAATGCTGGCGCCACATTCATGCGTATGATTCAGAAGTGCATGCTCACTCAAATCATTCGGAATGTGGAAGCATACATGGATGACATCATGGTTAAGTCGCGAAAAGGTTCCGACCTGCTGACTGACCTCGCTGAAACCTTTGCCAACCTGAGAAGATATGATATCAAGATTAACCCGTCAAAGTGTACATTTGGAGTTCCAGGTGGAAAGTTACTCGGTTTCCTCGTTTCTGAATGTGGGATCAATGCTAATCTAGAGAAAGTTGGCGCAATACTCTGAATTAAAAGCCCTGTGTGCATACACGACGTTCAGAAGCTTATTGGTTGTTTGGCTGCCTTGAGTCGATTCATCTCTCGTCTCAGTGAAAAGGCATTACCTCTTTACCAACTGATGAAGAAATCTGACAAGTTCGAGTGGACTCCTGAGGCTGACGCAGCGTTTGTAGAGCTCAAAACCCTACTTTCCACCCAGTCGGTGCTCGCTGCTCCAATCAACAAAGAGCCCTTACTGCTTTATATTGCAACCACTGGACAAGTTGTCAGTACAGCACTCACGGTCGAGCGGGAAGAAGAAGGTAAAGCCTACAAAGTTTAGCACCCAGTGTACTATATTTCTGAAGTCTTAACTCCGTCCAAGCAGAGATATCCGCATTATCAGAAGCTTGTATATGGAATTTACTTAACTTCGAAGAAGGTGGCACATTATTTCTCAAATCACCCCATCACAGTCGTCAGCGATGCTCCATTATCAAAAAAATTGAACAACAGAGACGCAACTGGTCGAGTGGCAAAATGGGCGATTGAACTCCTTCCACTGGATAGCAAGTTTGAGGCAAAGAAAGCAATCGAGTCCTAGGCAATAGCTGATTTTCTTGTCGAGTGGACTGAACAACAGCAACCGACTCAATTCCACTCGGAACATTGGACTATGTTTTTTGATGGATCCAAAATATTGAATGGTTCTGGTGCTGGAGTAGTTTTGGTATCCCCGCGAGGTGATAACTCAGTTATGTCCTTCAGATTCACTTTGATTCCTCCAACAATGAAGCTGAATATGAAGCACTGCTATACGGGTTGCGAATGGCCATTTCACTCGGCATCCGTCGCCTAATGGTCTACAATGACTCAGATTTGGTGGTCAATCAAGTGATGAAAGAGTGGGATGTCAGAACCCCAGCCATGACTGGCTATTGCAATGCAGTAAGAAAGTTAGAAAAGAAGTTTGAATGTCTAGAGCTCCACCATATTCCCCGACTGAAGAACCAGGCAGCAGATGACCTTGCTAAAATAGGTTCCAAGCGAGAGCCCATTCCCAGCAGTGTGTTCTTGGAGCATCTTCACACATCATGAGTCCAGGAAGATCCCTTCACAGAATAGCCCCCGCAACCTAAGAGTTCCACTGATCTGACTGAAGTTGAAATCCTAGCTGTGGTCGACCTAGTCATGGAAGTTTTGGCCGTCATTCCTGATTGTACTATGCCGTGCATCGCATATATTCTCAGGAAAGAGCTGCAAGAAGACGAAGATGAAGCGTGACAGATCGTCCATCGATCGAAAGCCTTCACCGTGATAAGCGGTCGACTGTACAGAGAAGTTTGACTGGAGTTGCTCAGCGATGCATTACCCCAAAAGAAGGTCAAATGATTCTCAATGATATCCACTCGGGGACCTGTGGTCACCATGCGTCCTCACGGACAATAGTGGCCAAAGCATACCAAGAAGGGTTTTATTGGCCACGAGCAAATGAAATGGCAAAGGAAATAGTCGACAAGTGTGAGGATTGCCAGTTCTACTCCAACATGTCTCACAAGCCCGCTTCGGCCTTGAAGACCATTCCACTCGTCTGGCCATTTGCCGTTTGGGGGTTGGATATGGTTGGACACTTGAGGAGTGGCAGAAGTGGTTTCACTCACCTAATTGTTGCAGTCGATAAGTTCACTAAATGGATTGAAGCCAAGCCCATCAAAAGCCTCCATTCGAGCACTGCTGTTAGCATCGTCAGTGGGTTAACATTCAGGTTTGGAGTCCCACATAGCATCATCATAGATAATGGTTCAAACTTTGATTTAGATGAGTTCAGAGCTTTTTGTGCTTCCCAAGGCACTCGGGTCGATTGTGCTTCAATCGCTCACCCGCAGTTGAATGGACAAGCAGAAAGAGCAAATGGTTTAATCCTCCAAGGGTTGAAGCCTAGGTTAATGCGAGACCTCAAGCATGCGGCCAGCGCCTGGGTAGATGAGTTACCATCGGTACTGTGGGGCATGATACGTCTCTGTCGTATCTACTTTTCCAAACACTTTTGCCCTTGTTTTGGACTCTAACTTGTATGATTTGAATGGAACTAACCCGGACTGACGCTGTTTTCAGCAGAATTGCCATGATGTTGTTTTATGTGCAGAAAAAAAAAGTTCTCGGAATGACCTGAAACTCCATGGAATATCTTAGAATAAATAATAAAAAATTCTCGCCAAAGATGAAGACCAGGGGGCCCACACCTTTGCCACGAGGGTGGGGGCGCGCCACCCTACCTCGTGGGCCCCCTGGTGACCTCCCGACTCCAACTCCAACTTTATATGGCTGCTTTCGGGGAGAAAAAAAATAGGAGAGAAGAAATCATCACGTTTTACGATACGAAGCCGCCGCCAAGCCCTAAAACCTCTGGGAAGGGCTGATATGGAGTCCATTCGGGGCTCCGGAGAGGGGGATTCGTCACCGTCATCATCATCAACCATCCTTCATCACCAATTTCATGATGCTCACCGCCGTGCGTGAGTAATTCCATCGTAGGCTTGTTGGACGGTGATGGGTTGGATGAGATTTATTATGTAATCGAGTTAGTTTTGTTAGGGTTTGATCCCTAGTATCCACTATGTTCTGAGATTGATGTTGCTATGACTTTGCTATGCTTAATGCCTGTCACTAGGGCCCGAGTGCCATGATTTCAGATCTGAACCTATTATGTTTTCATCAATATATGAGAGTTCTTGATCCTATCTTGCAAGTCTATAGTCACCTATTATGTGTTATGATCCGTTAACCCCGAAGTGACAATAATCGGGATACTTACCGTGATGACCGTAGTTTGAGGAGTTCATGTATTCACTATGTGCTAATGCTTCGTTCCGGTTCTCTATTAAAAGGAGGCCTTAATATCCCTTAGTTTCCATTAGGACCCCGCTGCCACGGGAGGCTAGGACAAAAGATGTCATGCAAGTTCTTTTCCATAAGCACGTATGACTATATTCGGAATACATGCCTACATTACATTGACGAATTGGAGCTAGTTCTGTGTCACCTTATGTTATGACTGTTACATGACGAACCACATTTGGCATAATTAGCCATCATTGATCCGATGCCTATGAGCTTTCCATATACTGGTTTACGCTTATTTACTTTCCCGTTGCTATTGTTACAATCACTACAAAATACCAAAAACATTACTTTGCTTTCGTTATTGGTTCCGGTTCCAATTTGTCTGACTCTAAGTTCAGGGATTGGATGTTGTCCTCCCGCGAATGGGTGTCCGGCTCGGGGAGCTCGGAAATCCGGACATAGTTGGTCCTCAGGATAGAGGAAAGGTCGCCGCATTGTTCCTCCACCACTGCAATATGATGGGTGACCAGTGGAGAGTTAATCTCCCTTTGATCGGGTTTAAGCACAATCCGATCATAGTCCGTAGTGACTCCCAAGGCGGCGATGCAATCCAAGAGCTCGTTTAAGGAGGAGAGCTCCATTGGATCCATCTGTTCGGCGAGTGCCGATTTGACGTGGAGGTTGTTTTCGATGACCCGAGAATTCATCGTCGGCGCGGCGGCCGTACAGGCGGTCATGATGAACCCACCTAGCCGGAGAGTTTGGCCGACAGCCAAAGCTCCCCCAGCAGTAGTACCGTCTTTAAAGATGAGACGAGACATCCTTCCTCCTGGCAACGGCACAGAGGAACTCTCAATGAAAGCACCAATGTCGGTGTCAAAACCGGTGGATCTCGGGTAGGGGGTCCCGAACTGTGCGTCTAAGGCGGATGGTAAGAGGAGGCAGGGGACACAATGTTTTACCCAGGTTCGGGCCCTCTTGATGGAGGTAAAACCCTTCGTCCTGCTTGATTAATATTGATTATATGAGTAGTACAAGAGTAGATCTACCACGAGATCGGAGAGGCTAAACCCTAGAATCTAGCCTATGGTATGATTGTATGTTGTCCTACGGACTAAAACCCTCCGGTTTATATAGACACCGGAGGGGCTAGGGTTACACAAGGTCGGTTACAAAGGAGGAGATATACATATCCGTATTTCCTAGCTTGCCTTCCACGCCAAGTAGAGTCCCATCCGGACACGAGACGAAGTCTTCAATCTTGTATCTTCATAGTCCAACAGTCCGGCCAAAGGATATAATCTGGCTGTCCGGATACCCCCTAATCCAGGACTCCCTTGGGTTGAATACTCTACCCTCGAAAGCTGTTTCGATCCCCTATACTTGTGGGTTATCAAGATTAATTTCTAGCGCCGTTGTCGGGGAGCATAGCTCTATTCTTTGAGTCACTTGGGATTTATATCTGCTGGACACTATGAAAAATTTGAAAGACACTAAGACAACAATTTATCCCTCAACTACGAGGGGAGGTAAGGAGCTGCCATCTAGCTCTGCACTTGATTCACCTTCTGTTATGAGTAAGCTTGCGACACCTAAACCTGCTTCTGTTGTTCGTTCTGATATGTCGCATGTTATTGATGATGCTACTTCTGCTATACATGATACTTATGATGAAACTACCTCTATGCGTGATACTACTATGCCATTTAGTGATTTTCTCGAGGAACGACTTGCTAGGGCTAGAGAGATTGAAAATATTGAATCTGATTATGAAGATGAAAGTGATGATGAAGAATCACTTGTTATTCCTGAAGGTTATTTATTTGATCAAGAAGCATCTTTAGCTATTTTAGCTTGCAAAGATAGATATGAACTCAAAAGGTTATTAGCTAAATGGAATAAGCAATCTCTAAATGCTAGGATGAGACCTGACCCTGCGTTTGCTACTTCACCTATTTGTGTTGCTGATAAGGATTATGAATTTTCTGTTGATCCTGATATAATTACTTTTGTTGAATCAAATCCTTTTCATGGCTATGAATTTGAAACTGTTGTGGCACATCTTACAAAATTAAATGATATAGCCACCCTGTTCACTAATGATGAGAGATCTCTCTACTTTTATATTCTCAAAATATTTCCGTTCTCATTAAAGGGTGATGCTAAGATATGGTTTAATTCACTTGATCCTGGTTGTGTGCGTAGTCCCCAGGATATGATTTATTACTTCTCTGCTAAATATTTCCCTACTCATAAGAAACAAGCTGTTTTAAAGGAAATATACAACTTTGTGCAAATTAAAGAAGGGAGTCTCCCACAAGCTTGGGGGAGGCTTCTCAAGTTACTTAATGCTTTGCTTGATCATCCTCTTAAGAAAAATGAAATACTTGATATCTTTTGTAATGGACTAACCGATGCTTCCAGAGATTACCTGGATAGTTGTGATGGTTCTCTTTTCAGGGAAAGAACACCAGATGAAGCTGAAATCTTATTGAATAATATGTTGACAAATGAAAATAATTGGGCACCTCCTGAGCCAGCTCCTAAACCAACTCTGAAGAAGAGATGTATCCTATTTCTCAGTCCCGAAGATATGCAAGAGGCAAAGAAATCTATGAAAGAAAAAGGTATTAAAGCTGAGGATGTTAAGAATTTACCTCCTATTGAAGAAATACATGGTCTTAATTTACCGCCTGTTGAAGAAACATATGATCTTAATCCTTTATTTATTGAAGAACCTCCACACCTTGATAACCCGACACAGGTAGTAAAGGTAAATTCTCTCTATAGATATGCTAAAGCTGAAATCTCTCCTGCTAAAATTACTAGTCAATGCTTGGATGAGTTTGATAATTTTATGTTTAAGCAAGAAGACTTCAATGCTTATTTTGGTAGACAATTAAAACAAGATGCTGATATGATTAAATACTTGGGTGATTATATGGCTAATATTAGAGGTGAACTTAAACTTGTTAGCAAACATGCTTCTATGGTTACCACTCAAGTAGAACAAGTACTTAAAGCTCAAAAAAGAATTGCTCGATGAGATGAATAGTAAGAAAAATGATTATGCTATTAAAGTGGCTACTAGAACTAGTAGAATGACTCAGGAACCTTTGTATCCTGACGGCCACCCTAAGAGAATTGAGCAAGATTCTCAGATAAATAATATTGATGCACCTAGTTCTTCTAAAAGGAAGAAAAAGAAAAATGATAAAACTGTGCAAACTTCTAGTGAACCTATTGCTGAACCACCTAATAATCCAAATGGTATATCTATGTCTGATGCTGAAGCACAATCTGGCAATGAACATGAACCTAATGAAAATGTTAATGATGACGTTCATAATGATGCTCAACCTAGTAATGATAATGATGTAGAAACCAAACCTGCTGTTGATCTTGATAACCCACAATCAAAGAATCAATGTTATGATAAGAAAGACTTCGTTGCTAGGAAACATGGTAAAGAAAGAGAGCCTTGGGTTCAGAAACCCATGCCTTTTCCTCCCAAACCATCCAAGAAAAAGGATGATGAGGATTTTGAGCGCTTTGCTGAAATGATTAGACCTATCTTTTTGAGTATGCGATTGACTGATATGCTCAAAATGAATCCTTATGCTAAGTACATGAAAGATATTATTACAAATAAAAGAAAGATACCAGAAGCTGAAATTTCCACCATGCTTGCTACTTATACTTTTAAGGGTGGAATACCTAAGAAACTTGGAGATCCAGGGGTACCCACTATACCAAGCTCCATTAAAAGAAACTATGTTAAAACTGCTTTATGTGATCTTGGAGCCGGTGTTAGTGTTATGCCTCTCTTTATATCGTAGACTTGATTTGAATAAGTTGACACCTACTGAAATATCTTTGCAAATGGTTGATAAATCAACTGCTATACCTATCGGTATTTGTGAGGATGTGCCTGTTGTGGTTGCAAACGTTACTATTTTAACGGACTTTGTTATTCTTGATATTCCCGAGGATGATAGTATGTCTATTATTCTTGGAAGACCTTTTTTTAATACTGCAGGGGCTGTTATTGATTGCAACAAAGGCAATGTCACTGTTCATGTTAATGGTAATGAGCATACGGTACACTTTCCGAGGAAACAACCTCAAGTTCATAGTATCAATTCTATAGGAAAAATTCCATCGATTATATTTGGAGGTTTTGAATTTCCTCTTCCTACTGTCAAGAAGAAATATGATATACTTATTATTGGGGATGTGCATATCCCCGTTGAGGTAACCTAGTGTTGTTCGAAATTTCTCCGGTTTCATGTTAATCGGAATGAGTTTGTTAACAAGACTTGATCAACCTTGTTAGTGGATTCTTTTTGACGAGCATGAGATGGATGAAACTAGAAGCACAACCTTCTGTACCCTCTCTATACTTTCTGTTATTTAGTTGAAATAAATTAAAAATAAATATTTTTCTGTCTGTTATCTGATTATCCGTGCAATATAAAAATACCTCGAAAATTAAAGTTCTCCAAATGCCCTGAAAATTAAATATGATTTTTTCTAGAATATTTGAGGATTTATGGATCAAAGAACACACCAGGGGGGCCAACCACCTTGCCACGAGGGTGGAGGGCGCGCCCACCCCCTAGGGTGCGCCCCTGCCTCGTGGGCCCGCGGTGGCCCTGCTCCACTTATTCCTACAACCACACACTTCATCTTCCTTCCATAAACACGAAAAACCAACTCAAGCACGAGTTCCAGCCCTCTTTGTTGCCATTTTCAATCTCCTTGCTCAAAGCACCTCTCACAAAACTGCTTGGGGAGATTGTTCCTTGGTATGTGACTCCTCCATTGATCCAATTAGTTTTTGTTCTAGTCCTTTATTCATTGCAAATTTTTGCTGCTTACGTGACCCTGTTCTTGAGCTTGCATGTCAAATTTATATGGTCAAAAGTAGGTTTGATGCATGATATAGGCTCTAGGCACTTGTAGGAGTAGTTGTTATCAATATTATTGAGTTTGGTTTATTTTTATTTTGAAGTTGCTAAAAATTTTCAGAGGAAGAAAAATTCTTAGGAAAATGTTTCAAGGTGGTTCTTCAAGGAAGCAAGGACCCACACTTGCAATGCGTGATGTTGACGAAGAGCCACCAAGAGACGCTCCAGTGCGTCCTTGTGAGTGGCCTTCTGAAAATTTTATGGATCGAGCGGGAATTAAAGAAGAATTTAACACATATGTGCGTAATGCCGGTCTTGAGGACTTTGAGGCAGACAAATGCCCCCAGTATCATGATCTCACAAGATCTTTTGTGAGGAGGTTTGAGTATTCATCTTCGCGTAATACTCCTTCAGTCATGTTTGATCTTTATAACAAATCTTATACCATGGACTTAGAGGATTTCACTTTTGCTTGCAAACTTCCACAATGGGTGTTAGGGATCCCCCTAAATCTGAATTTAGAAACTTTCTTGCTAGTATAACTGTAGGGGAATCTAGAGATATAACGCAACCTACCATATGGAGCATTCACTTTCCTGCTATACATTATTTTGCTCTCTTCATAGGTAGGTGCATAAATGCTAAATATGAAGCATGTCACATGTGTGTTCCTGACCTTAGCATTCTCAGGAGTGCTGTGTCAGGAGACCAATCTTATCATATAGGAGCCATTGTAGCTCGTAGGTTGCATCATAATAGACATAATGGAGATTTCTTTGGAGGAATTTATGCAACCCGCTTAGCTAAATTTCTTGAGATAGATGTTCGTGAAGGAGACATGGAGTTGCCTCCTGCTTATTTAGATTTTGATTCTATGGTTTCCCACCATTTTGTCGAGAGGAACGAATCACCTCTCCAGTACCGACTAATCTTTGACAGACGTCGTGCTATCCATATTACTCTCCCTGCTCCTGCTTTCTTTGATTATCAGGCAAGAGGAAGATATACTATTACCAGAGAGGAGGCAGATGAGTACGAGAGGAGAGCGGAGGTCGCTCGTCGCCACACTACAGCTCAGGAGGTGATAGCCGCTGCATCGTAGTACGACCCCAACTATTATTATGGATATCAGCTAGGCTAGCCGTGGCCATAAACCAACTTATGCCAAAAGCCTAAGCTTGGGGGAGTACGTATTTCCCACCAACATTACATTTATGTTCACACACTCATTTCTAGATGTCGGTGCTCATACTTTTTCATTGTATCATCCATGCTAGTTTATTTTCTTTTATGCTTTCTTCTTGTGTGTTTAATAAACCTTATCAAAAAAACCAAAAAATAGTTGTAGCTTTTAATTAATTTACTTTCCATGCTTGTAGTAGTAATTAAAAAGAAAACCCAAAAATATTTCCTGTTCTTCTTTTGCTTGTTGGGAGCTTTCCCGTGTAAATAGTTTTATTTCCTTTCTTTTCTTTGGGGGTCAGTAGGAGAAGACCATGATTAAATTGTTGAAGTGGCTCTTATATGCATTATTGTTGATTTAAACAAGAGCCCATATTGCTTTGTCTTCTCCTGTTTATTGAATGCTCGGAGATTCCAGCTTAGTCCAATGCACGTGCACTATTATTATTATTCACATCGTTCGGTCGTGCAAGTGAAAGGCAATTATGATGATATATGATGGACTGACTAAGATGAGAAAAGCTGGTATGAACTCGACCTTTTTTGTTTTTGTAAATATGATGAGTTCATCGTTCTTGATTCAGCTTGTTATGAATAAACATGTTTGCAATGACAATTAGAGATCATAGTTGCTTGTGCCATGCTTGATTAGCTATGAGTTATAATGGTTTACCTTGCGTGCCAACATGCTATTAAAGTGGTTATGATGTCGTATGATAGGGTGGTATCCTCCTCTGAATGATTTAAGTGACTTGAATTGGCACATGTTCACGCATGTAGTTAAAACAAACCAACATAGCCTTCATGATATTTATGTTCATGGTGGATTATATCCTACTCATGCTTGCATCCAATGTTTATTAATTTTAATACATGCACATGGATGTTGTCGCTCTCTAGTTGGTCGCTTCCCAGTCTTTTGCTAGCCTTCACCTGTACTAAGCGGGAATACTGCTTGTGCATCCAAACTCCTTAAACCCCAAAGTTATTCCAGATAAGTCCACTATACCTTCCTATATGCGGTATCTACCTGTCGTTCCAAGTAAATTTGTATGTGCCAAACTCTAAACCTTCAAATAATCATCCTGTTTTGGATGCTCAAATAGCTCATGTATCAACTAGGGATGCCTGTATCTTCCATGTTAGGAGGGTTATTCTCAAGAGGAGTGGACTCTGCTCCTCACTCACGAGAAAATGGCTGGTAACCGGGATACCCAGTCCCATGCTTTATGCAAACTAAATCAAAATAATTGCAAACAAAACTCCCCTTGGGACCTGATGTATGTTGGAGGCACTCGTTGTTTCGAGCAAGCCATGGATTGATGTTTGTTGGTGGAGGGGGAGTATAAACTTTACCATTCTATTTGGGAACCGCCTATAATGTGTGTAGCATGGAAGATATCGCCATCTCTTGGTTGTTATGTTGACAATGAAAGTATACCGCTCAAAATATTATTCACCTCTATTTCAAAACCGAGCTTTGGCACCTCTACAAATCCCTGCTTCCCTCTGCGAAGGGCCTATCTATTTACTTTTATGTTGAGTCATCACCCTCTTATTAAAAGCACCAGTTGGAGAGCACCGCTGTCATTTGCATTCATTATTGTTAGTTTACATTGGGTGTGAATATGATTGGATCTCTTTTACCATGAATCACAATGTCTAGTCAGTCCTTGATCTTTAAAGGTGCTCTGCATTTATGTTTTGCGGTCTCAGAAAGGGCTAGCGAGATACCATCTTGTTATATCATATTATGATTGTTTTGAGAAAGTGTTGTCATCCGAGATTTATTATTATGGCTTGCTAGTTGATCATGCTATTGATATGGGTAATCATGAGACCTGAGAATTATTGCAAATGTGGTTAGTTATAATCTTTGCTGAAAACTTGAATGCTAGCTTGACATATTTATAACAACAAGAGCAAACAGAGTTTGTAAAAGTTTGTCTTTATTTCTTTTAGTTTGTCAATTGAATTGCTTCAGGACAAGCAAGGGTTTAAGCTTGGGGGAGTTGATACATCTCCATCGTATCTATTTTTCCAAACACGTTTGCCCTTGTTTTGGACTCTAACTTGTATGATTTGAATGGAACTAACCCGGACTGACCTTGTTTTCAGCAGAATTGCCATGATGTTGTTTTATGTGCACAAAACAAAAGTTCTCGAAATGACCTGAAACTCCACGGAATATCTTACAATAAATAATAAAAAATCCTCGCCAAAGATGAAGACCAGGGGGCCCACACCCTTGCCACGAGGGTGGGGGCGCCCCCCCCTAGGGCTCGCCACCCTACCTCGTGGGCCCCCTGGAGACCTCTCGACTCCAACTCCAACTTTATATGGCTGCTTTCGGGGAGAAAAAAAATAGGAGAGAAGAAATCATCACATTTTATGATACGAAGCCGCCGCCAAGCCCTAAAACCTCTCGGGAGGGCTGATATGGAGTCCGTTCGGGGCTCCGGAGAGGGGGATTCATCGCCGTCATCATCATCAACCATCCTTCATCACCAATTTCATGATGCTCACCGCCGTGCGTGAGTAATTCCATCGTAGGCTTGTTGGATGGTGATGGGTTGGATGAGATTTATCATGTAATCGAGTTAGTTTTGTTAGGGTTTGATCCCTAGTATCCACTATGTTCTGAGATTGATGTTGCTATGACTTTGCTATGCTTAATGCTTGTCACTAGGGCCTGATTGCCATGATTTTAGATCTGAACCTATTATGTTTTCATCAATATATGAGAGTTCTTGATCCTATCTTGCAAGTCTATAGTCACCTATTATGTGTTATGATCCGTTAACCCCGAAGTGACAATAATCGGGATACTTACTGGTGATAACCGTAGTTTGAGGAGTTCATGTATGACTATATTCAGAATACACGCCTACATTACATTGACGAATTGGAGCTAGTTCTGTGTCACCCTATGTTATGACTGTTACATGACGAACCGCATCCGGCATAATTGTCCATCATTGATCTGATGCCTACGAGCTTTCCATATACTGGTTCACGCTTATTTACTTTCCCGTTGTTATTGTTACAATCACTACAAAATACCAAAAACATTACTTTGCTTTCGTTACTCTTTTGTTACCGTTACCATCATTATCATATTACTTTGCTACTAAACACTTTGCTGCAGATACTAAGTTTCCAGGTGTGGTTGAATTGACAACTCAGCTGCTAATACTTGAGAATATTCTTTGGCTCCCCTTGTGTCGAATCAATAAATTTTGGTTGAATACTCTACCCTTGAAAGCTGTTGCGATCCCCTATACTTGTGGGTTATCAGGGCCTGAGGACAATGCCAAATCGGTCGACTGGCGGGACTCGCTTCTTCCTGATTTATGGAGCCGAGGCCGTGCTACCGACTGATTTACTCCATAATGCCTCGCGAGTGGAACTCTTCGTAGAAGCCGAAGCAGAATAAGCCCATCAAGATGCTATTGAACTTCTGGAAGAGGAAAGAGAGATGGCACCGATCCGGTCGACCATCTATCAACAAGATCTGGGTTGTTTTAATGCTAGGAATGTTAGGGGTCGATCATTTCAGGAGGGAGACCTGGTTCTCCGAGTGGACCAGCAACGTCCACACAAGCTTGCTCCTACCTGGGAAGGCCCCTTCATCATCACCAAAGTGCTCCACAATGGTGCATATCACCTGTACGATGTGGAACACAAGAAAGACGAGCCACGCGCCTGGAATGTGGAGCTTCTTCGCCACTTTAACACTTAAGCATTCGGACTATCGAGATGTAATAAGAAGTACCTTTCAGTTTGTTTATCAAAGACATGGTTTTGCAGTCTCCTAAATGATTGTTATTACTTATACATGTGTCCAAAATCCCCCAGTGGGTGGCTTAGTCGCGAATCCGATTCGCCTAAGTTCCAAAAAACAAAATCCCACCGAGTGGAGAGCATGCCTCCCACTCGGGGGTTGAGCTGCGAACCTGATTCGCCTAAGTTTAAAAAATCCTACCGAGTGCTGAGAAACCCTCCCACTCGGAGGCTTAGCTGCAGTTCAGTACTCACCTAAGTTTAAAAAATCCTACCGAGTGGTGAGCAACCCTCCCACTCGGGGGCTTAGCTGCAGTCTAGTACTCGCCTAAGTTTAAAAAATCCTACCGAGTGGTGAGCAACCCTCCCACTCGGGGGCTTAGCTGCAATCCAGTACTCGCCTAAGTTTAAAAAATCCTACCGAGTGGTAAGCAACCCTCCCACTCGGGGGCTTAGCTGTAGTCCAGTACTCGCCTAAGTTTAAAAATCCGACCGAGTGGTGAGCTACCCTCCCACTCGGGGGCTTAGCTGCAGTCCAGTACTCGCCTAAGTTTAAAAAATCCTACCGAGTGGTGAGCAACCCTCCCACTCAGGGGCTTAGGTGCAGTCTAGTACTCGCCTAAGTTTAACAAATCTGACCGAGTGGTGAGCAACCTTCCCACTCGGGGGCTTAGCTGCAGTCCAGTACTCGCCTAAGTTTAAAAAATCCTACCGAGTGGTTAGCAACCCTCCCACTAGGAGGTTAGCTACAGTCCAGTACTCGCCTAAGTTTAAAAAATCCTACCGAGTGGTGAGCAACCCTCCCAATCGGGGGCTTAGCTGCAGTCCAGTACTCCCCTAAGTTTGAAAAATCCTACCGAGTGGTGAGAAACCCTCCTACTCGGGGGCTTAGCTGCATTCCAGTACTCGCCTATGTTTAAAAAATCCTACCGAGTGGTGAGCAACCCTCCCACTGGAGGGCTTCGCTGCAGTCTCATACTCGCCTAAGTTTTAAAACATGCTCTATCCTTATCCGCAAGGACGATAAGGTGCAAGTCGACCACAACCTTATCCTCAGAGCTTCGACACAAATAGAACGTCTACTCCATCCTTATCCGCAAGGCCGATGAGGTGCAGGTCCACCATCACCTATCCTCGGAGCCTCAACACAAATACAATGTTCGTTCCATCCTTATCCACAAGGACGACGAGGTGCAGGTCGACCACGACCTTATCCTTGGAGCTACGACACAAATACAACATCCGCTCTGTCCTTACCTGCAAAAAGACGATGAGCAGGTCATGGACGGCATCAGATGCCCTTGTCTGTGATCCAATCGACTAGGCTACACCACAAAGTCAGTAGCAACAAAGATTGAAGAATCAAAGCCAAGAGATTCAAAAGCAACCAACTTTAGAGAAAACCTAAGAGGTTCCAGACCATAGTTTAAAGGACTCGGGCATCAGGCCCGAAAGAGTTTAAACGGTTACAAGACCACTCGGCATACCGAGGCAAATTCAATCGGATTATAAAAGTTGTTCACTCTGCGAGGGAAGGACTGGAGGGCTCGACGAACTCGTCCAAGTCGATTCCATCTGCAATTCGAGTGGCAGTAGCAATGAATATCTCCATGAAGGATCGGAAGTCGTGTTTCCTAGTATTGGCAATCTTGATCGTTGCTAGCTTTTCCTCCTTGGCCTCCTTGCAGTGGACTCGAACTAGCGACAGAGCTACGTCGGCACCGCAGCGAGAAGATGACTTCTTCCACTCTTGCACTCGGCCATGGACTTCATTGAGTCGAGTCATCAAGGACTCGAGGTTATTCTGGAGTGTCTCCCGTGGCCAAAGTGCTGAGTCAATCCGCGACACCGCAACCTTCAGACATGCAAGATAGTTTGTAACAGTGGCGACGCAGGATTCCAGTCGGAGCACGTTCATGGCAGCTTCATCACCGACAGGGGAAAGGATGGGGTCTAGGCCTATCTCGGTCCACCTAGTTTCTTCCTCAAAGTTCTGACAGAAATCTACAAACACAAAGAGATACCGATGTGATATCTGAGTCGACGGTTTTATGGTGAGTCGATGATGGCTAAACAATCGGACATGGAAAAATACCTTCGAGCATAAGGAACAACTCATTGGCGAATGCCCCCAGATAAGCCTCCTGGTCATTTCTCTTACGAGAAATGCCTTCAATCTTCTCGTTCAAAGCAACTTTGTCCTTCTTCAGATGGGTCAATTCTTTGTTGGCTTCGGTGAGAGATGCCTTTAGCTTGGCGTTGTCTTCCTCCAGTGCCCCGACTGAAGCCAGCTTCTTGTCGGCGAGTGCAGTCTTCTCCTGAGCCTCCTTCTGCGCAGCTACAAGGTCGAGGTCTTTCTGTACCAAGGCTTGCTTCATTTTCTCTGAAGAATGTGCACTCGGGTTAGAGAGAAGAATGAAGAGATAACTTGAGAGATGGTCAATATAGACAGTCGAGAGGTCGTTACCTTCCGTACCAGCTACTTCATCTTTAGCCTTTTTCAAATTTTGATTGGCCAGCTCCAAGTCAAGGTTGAGCTATCTCTCTTTCTCCTCAAAATAGGATTTCTGCAGTCAGCAAAAAGATACATCAATGGACAAGATCAAAGACTATTCGCTTCCGAGTGCAAACAATTCTAAGACTACTGCAGAATCAGACATTGAACAGTAGTCTCGGGGGCTACACCCAGTGGGTGCACTTAGCGTGCCCCCACTGGTTCAGATTCCACTCGTCATGGTCTCACCAGACAGAGAAAAAAAGAAAAAAAGCATTCTCAGACCCCAGTCGACTGCCCACAGAGATCGCGATCGCGGTCTCTGCGTACTCCCACTGGTTCAAGTTCCACTCGACATGGTCTGCCCAAACCGAGTGGAAGAACGGAAGGAGAAGATGTTTTTATCAAGGCCCCCACCGAATCGCACATTTGACGACGGCCTCGGGGACTACACCCAGTGGGTGCACTTTGCTTTCCCCCACTAGTCTGAAAACTACAATTGACACAACCTAGTCGACTCAACTGGGAAAAATATTTGACATAAATTAAAACACCCAGTGGGTGTGCAGATGTGAAGAGCAGATTGACAGACGGATGCACAAAGAAGAGTTTTTTCGGGTAGCATATCCTAACAGAACAAGCGGCAACATAGGAGTTCAGTCGGAAACCAACTTACCTGGACATTGGCTCGGAGGGCTGCACTGCTATCATAAGTAGCTTGACTATTCTCGTGCACAGTCTTCACCCGCTCCATCATCAGGCCTGCTTGGCATATGGCTTCTGCTGCGGCGCTTGCCTAATCCTCCAGGACGTGATGGGTGGTGAAGAATAGAGTTGTCGGTTCAGTCGGAGCAGCCTGAAAATCCGATGCGTGACACTGAACAGATGAAGCAGGGACGGGCACAGTCAACGATGAAGGGCGTTCAGTCAACACTGGAATAGCAAAAGTGACAGAGGTCTGGTTCACAACTTCGGGTTGTTGAACCACTGGCTCCGTCACCGGCACCGACTGTGACATTTGACCAGCAGATGCCTTCTTTCTTGAAGCCTTGCCCCTCCTTCCCATGGTCCTCTATGGCATGTCTTCATCATCATCCGGAAGCTCAATGACATTGGGTGGAGCTACAAAGCAATCGTTTACGGAGTTCACTCGACCGTCAAAAAAGTAGATTAAATAATGACAGAAGGGCAAAGAGTTTTACCTGCATGAGAAGTGACTGTGTCCTCCATCTCTTCATCTTCGTAATCTTGGTAAATATAAGTCCCAGAGGCAACACTACAAAAGTCAAAATTCACTCAGTCAGAACAAGAGAGTGAGTCGAAAAAAGTTTGAATCATGCGAAAACTAAAGAGTTGGGCTCAATAATTACCCAGAAGTGATGGGTACAGACACTTTGATCTTGGGCAGAGCCTTCCGGGGTTTTGATGTCACGACTTTGGGCTGCTTAGGAGCTTCTTCAGTCAGCACAGGAGAAGACGTCCAAGTACGCTTTAAAGGATGACTAGTCGGAGGAGTCGTTTTGCCCCGAATGCTTGTTGGATCCTGCCTATGTTTGGAGCGCCTCTCTGTGCGAGGCGGAGGGTCGACCTCCTTGCCACTGCTCGAGTCCTCACTCTCCTTGTCTCCTCCTCCGTCCGAGTGCCAGTCACCACTATCACCCCTGCTTGCGTCTCCCTCCTGCTCTTGTTCTCCGTTGGGCATCGAGTACAGTTCAGTGAAGGTCTGCAAAGGGTAGAGTTGACTGGATATTCATCAATTTCAAAAGCTAACACATATCATAGAAAAATACACTTGGAAGGAAAGAATCAAACCTTGTCAGGCTCAGTGGTGTTGTCGAGTGGAGGAACCCTTTTGGACCCCCTGGGGTTGTCCTTATTCCCAGTGATGCCTTGCAGCCACAGCTCCACTATCTTTTCACTGACTTCCTCCGGGTGGATCCGAGTGATGTCCTCAACGCCCGAGTACAACCACATTGGGTGGTCACGAGCTTGGAGCGGCTGTATGCATTGACTCATAAAAGCTTCTAGCAAATCCATACCAGTCACGCCATCGCGGACAAGTTGGACCACTCGCTCGACCATCATAGCAACCTCCTCTTTCTCATCTGGAGTCACTCTCAACGAAGAAGGCTTCTCCACTCGCTCAGTGGAATACAGAGGACGACCATCGACTGAATAGGAGTTGGTTCATCCTTACAGTAGAATCAGGTCGACTGCCACCCCCTGACGGAGTCGGGAAGAATCATGGCAGGGAAAGTGCTCTTGCTCCTCATCTGGATCTCTAAACCCCCACACATCTGAATCATGTGTGTTCTCTCATCACTCGGATTGGCCTTTTTACCGACTAAGAGCGGTAGGTGAAAATATGTTTGAAGAGGCCCCAGTGTGGTCGACAACCCAGAAAATTCTCGCACATGGACACATAGGCAGCGAGGTATGTGATAGTATTGGGGGAGAAGTGATGAAGTTGAGCCTCGAAGAAATTCAGAAAACCTCGGAAGAAAGGAAGGTTAGGCAAAGAAAAACCGCGGTCGACGTGGATCGAGAGAGGACACACTCACCCTCTTGTGGTCGCGGCTCAGTCTCGTCCCCCGGAAGCTGCCAAGACTCGTGGGCAATCAGCCCTCCGTCCACCAGATCTTCCATGTCCTCTTTCATGATGGTCGATCGGATCCAGTCGCCCTGGATCCAGCCACGCGGCAGAGCGGATCTTGACGACGACCTGCCCTGGCTCATCTTCTTCCCCTTCGCCTTTGCCGCCGCTTTCTTCGCACGCTTCAGAGCGGTGGTCTTGTCCTTCCCCATTGCGGTGGAACGGTCTCAAGCCGGGCGGCGATGCCGAGAGTGGAGGCGGAAGCAGTGGGGAGCGGAGGAAGGAGGAGGAGAATGGGGCGCACAGTGCGAAGGCTGCCGCCTCAGCGCCTTATATGGCCCCGTTCCCCGAGTGGCTGACCGGTGGACCCATGCGATCCTGTCAAATCCTGCAACAGGCGCGCGCAGTACGTGGCGAAAAAGGTGGCATGGGGATCGAGGCGCCCCTGCCTAATCTACTCCGATTACCACGGTCCTCTGTGCCCCGCGCACTTCCCCAAATTTCGAATCCCGCAGGATCCAGGAACAGCAGGGAAGTCGATCATGCCGAAGATTTTATACAACACTAGGAGTCGAAACTCACCAGCAGAAACTTCACTAGACAAACTTCTGAATGGCTCAAGGCGATTGGAAGACGAAGTTGAAGCCGTTGCATGGTTCACCAATCCAGTCATATGGTTCCGTAGTGTAAAGGTTGGATCGGAACCATTGTCAACTTCATTTTCCACTCGAACCCAGAACCATTCGGGGGCTAATGACGGTGCCGTGTACCTGGGGTAGGACAATAGACCTGATCTAAGCACCCTTCCCAAGGACACCGCCCTGTAGTGAAAGACATCCAAAGGACAATAAATTCTACCGACTGGAATTACTTCAAGGTGCAACCCACTCGACCATGAGTTCCACTCGGATAACCCAATTCCATTCGACAATGACATAATCATTCGACCACATCACAAACCACTAGGTGCATAGAAGATCAAAGGCTACTCAGGATGGCAATGGTCAGGCGTTCACTCCATAGCCTTAAGGGTCATTTATATCACTTTAATGTTGACGTTACCAGTAACGTCCCTTCTTTATGTACATTGAACCCTTCTAACATGGGCTGGCTGGGGTCCTGGCACACTCTATGTAAGCCACCCCCTCCTCTGGCGCAAGGGTTCGCACCCCCTATAACTTCACGCATAATCCAATCGACCGAGCCTCCGAGCACCGAGACGTAGGGCTATTACTTCCACCGCGAAGGGCCTGAACTCGTACATCTTGCGTGCACAATCTCACCATAGCTAGGACCTTACCTCTACATTCCTACCCCCTACTTTACTGTTAGACTTAGAACCATGACACCCACCGCATGTTCAAGCCCAATGTTGGCGATAAGTACAACGGCAAGACCCACCCGTCGGAGTTCCACATCATCTACACCATCACGATGTAAGCTACTGGAGCTCACGATGACAAGGTGCTTGCCAATTACTTCTCGTTGGCACTCAAACCCAACGTCATGTCGTGGTTGATGCACTTGCCAGTGGATTCCATTTCTTCTTGGTCGGATTTGTGTCAGGAGTTTGTTGGCGCCTTCACCGGAGGCCACAAAGCTCATGGCCAAGCAAGCGATTTGCACATCATCCCCTAGAAAGAAGGAGAAAACCTGCGCAAGTACATACAGAGGTTCAGCCGAGTGCAGTACAACATCCTAGATGTTCATCCCGCCATAGTTATCAGCGCATTCCATCAGAATGTGCGCAACTGCAAGATGCGTGAAGAGTTGGCGATGAACAAGGTCAAGGATGTGGCCGAACTTTATGTTCTGGATGATAGATGTGCTCGAGCTGAAGAGGGGAGGAAGTACCCCGACGAGGACGCCGGTGCGGAAACCGACTCCACAGACGAAGACACCGCCGCTCCAACAAAGAAGGGTCGGCGCCGCAACAGGAAGCACAAGGGCAAGACTGTGCTTGCTGTTGAGGGATCCGGTGAGCTCGGCGCCGACAAAAAGGCCAAGGCTGATGACCCCGGCAAGGAGGTTGCCAGGTGTGCCGCCTGGTTGGCCCTAGCGGCTGCCGGCAAGCCAGGAGCACTGACAAGCAGTACTGCAAGATCCACCGCACCAAGGGCCATGACCTACAGAACCGCCGACAAGTTGAGCTGCTTGTTGAAAAGCAGACGGCTGAATATGAAAGGCGATACAAGGAGAAAGGTCAGGATGGTGCTGAGGGATTTGGCAAGAAGCGTGGCGGCCAAGGGGGTCGGTGCGGCAAAGATAACCAACAAGAGAGGCCCGCTCGTGGCCGCGACAAGAAAGAGGAGGATGATGATCATGACGAGGATGGCGAGACCGGTGAGCACGAGTTCCAGAAGGCTACATAGGCCATGTGCGTCGACGGTGGTGCCTCGTTGCACACCTCACACCGCTAGCTGAAGTAGTGGGCACGTGAGGTCGCTGCGGCAGAGCCGTCGTTCGATGCCCAGGAGCCCCTGAAGTGGTCCCGCACGCCCATCGTTTTTGACACCGATGATCGCCCTGATCGCACAACTGCGGTCGAGTGTTTGCCGTTGTTGGTCTCGCCAACGATACGCAACCTCAAGGTGACAAAAGTGCTAGTTGACGGTGGGGCCGGTCTGAATTTGATCTCGCCAGCTATGATCAAGAAGCTACAAATTCCTGATGGAGACCTCGAAGAGACGGGCAGGTTTCAAGGGGTCAACCCAGGAAGGAGCTAGCCTAAAGGTAAAATCACGCTGCCTATTACGTTTGGAGGCGAGCTGAACTACAGGACGGAGAAGATCGTCTTCAATGTCGCCGAGATCCCCTTGCCATACAATGGGATCCTTGGCCGCCCAGCGCTGGCCAAGTTCATGGTGGCGTCCCACTATGCCTACAACAGGTTAAAGATGCCAGGGACACTGACCATCATTACCGTCCCCTTCGACAAGAAAGGTGCACTCATCTGCGGCAATCAACTTTACTGAGAGGCAGTCGCATCAACTGCCACGAAGACACTTGCCCCTGCGGCTGAAGCTCCGGGGAAGAAGAAGTCCGGCAAGACCCCTTCCGACAAGACCTCTTTCGGCGAGACCTCTTGCACCCACTCTGGCAAGCGCACCTCTTCGGAGTGCTGCGCTCTTGTTGAGGACGTGCCAGAGAGCTCCGCCGGCAAGAGTAAGAAGTCCAAAGCTGCACCACCAGAAACCAAGAAGGTGTCCGTCAAGGAGGACGGCACGGGCGGGGCTTTCACCATAAGCTCCACCCTTGACAGCAAATAGGAAAGCGCGCTCATTGCCTTCCCGCGGGCGAATGTCGATGTGTTTGCATGGCAAGCATCCGACATCCCCGGCGTTCCCAGGGAGGTGACTGAGAACCATCTTGATGTCTGCCCTCATGCACAACCCGTCAAGAAAAAGGTCAGGAAGCAAGCTTTGGAGTGACAAGAGTTCATCATAGAAGAGATTAGGAAGTTGGAGGCGGCAGGCCTAGTTAGAGGAGTACTCCACCCCACGTGGTTGGCCAATCCGGTGGTGGTGCGTAAGGCAAATGGGAAATGGAGGTTGTGTATTGATTGCACAGATATCAATAAAGCTTGTCCAAAGGATCCTTTCCCCTTGCCACGCATCGACCAGATTGTAGACTCCACTGCCGGGTGTGACCTGCTGTCATTCCTCGACAACTATTCAGGATACCACCAGATCTTCATGATGAAAGAAGATGAAGAGAAGACCGCGTTCATCATCCCATGTGGTACGTACTGTTTTGTACAGATGCCTTTCGGGTTGAAGAGCGCTGGTTTGACGTTTTCCCGAGCGGTCCAAATTGGTTTTTAGCCCCAGCTACATAGAAATATGGAAGCCTATATGGATGATATAGTGGTCAAAACCAAGGACAGGGCAATGCTCGTACAAGACCTAGAAGAAACATTTGCAAATCTGTGTAAGATCAACCTCAAGCTCAACCCAGAGAAGTGCATGTTTGGTGTCCCGTCTGGCAAACTTCTTGGGTTCTTTGTGTCTCAGCGTGGAATTGAAGCAAATCCCGACAAGATCAAGGCGAAAGAGCAGATTGAAGCACTGGAGCGGGTAAAAGACGTCCGTAGGCTCGCTGGCTGCGTTGCTGCCCTGAGTAGATTCATATCCAAATCTGCTGAGCGCACCCTCCCCTTTTTCAAAATTTGAAAAAGGAGGATCCAGTAAAGTGGACTCCGGAGGCAGAGGCTGCACTACAAGATTTGAAGAGGTATCTCTCCTCCATGCCGATACTAGTCGCGCCCAAACCGCAAGAGCCGTTGCTACTATACTTCGCAGCAAGGAATCAAGTGGTCAGTGCTATGTTGGTGGTGTAGAGGGAACTTGAGGAAGAGGCAACAGTAGCAGCGGAGCCATCGGGTGGCGGACCGGGGCCATCCTCGGCAGGGTCTGACACCGGGAAGACGGAACCCCCGACGAGACCCGATCCCGGCAAGGCGGAGTCTGAGCAGATGAGCAAAGTAGGACATAAGAAGAAGACGGTGCAGCACCCAGTTTATTTTGTCAGTTCCCTCTTGCAAGGGGCTAGGTCAAGATATTCTGGTATGCAGAAGCTACTTTTCAGCCTCCTCATGGCCTCGAGAAAGCTGTGCCACTATTTCCAAGCACATGAGATCACTGTCATCACACGCCTCCCGTTGCAGCAAATCTTGCACAACCCAGATGCGACTGGGAGGATTGTGGAGTGGGAGTTGGAGCTGTCGAGCTTTGGCCTCAAGTTTGAAAGCACTTCAACAATCAAGAGCCGAGCCTTGGTAGAGTTCATAGCAGAATGGACCGCAACGCCCGACGAGGAGATTCAAGAGACCACCCTCCCCGGGAAGGAGATGAGGAGTGAGTAGATTATGTACTTTGATGGAGCTTTCTCACTCCAAGGTGCTGGTGCCGGCGTATTGCTCGTCGTGCCCACCGGAGAGCGCCTCAAGTACGTAATCCAGATGCACTTTCCCCAGGAAAAATCGATGAACAACACGGCGGAGTATGAGGGGTTGTTGGCCGGTCTCAGGATCGTTGCAGACCTTGGAATCAGAAAGCTCATCGTTAGAGGTGATTCGCAACTCGTCATCAAGCAACTAAACAAGGACTACCAGAGCCCGTTGATGGAGGCCTATGTGGATGAAGCGAGGAAGTTGGAAGAGCACATTGACGAATTGCAAGCAGAGCATGTTCCCCGAGCGAAGAACGGCATTGCCGACGACCTGTCAAAGCATGCTGCCCTCAAGTTGCCTGTGGAACCAGGTACCTTTGTGCTTCAGTTAACTCACCCATCCGTTGAACCATCAGCAGGACAGAACAGATGAAGGAAGGCGGGCCCCTTCAAGTACTTTCCCGCTGAGCTCCCAGGAGCCGGCGGCAAGGACGTTGCTGGGAGTCCCATGCTTGCCAGAGGGCAGCAACCCTCGGTAGGGCCTCACGCCCTGGCCATACAAGCAGTTTCCCTTACAGCCGAAGATGAGCCTTTAGTCCATGCCGTCGAGCCCCAGGCTCTGGCATGGGCAAAGCGCACCGTCCGTTTCCTCCAAACAAGAGAGCTCCCCGAGGAGCAGGAAAAAGCAGAGAAAGTAGCCCGTCGGTCCAGCATGTACCAGTTCATGGATGATGCCCTCTATAGGAGAAGATCGAACGGTGTGAAATTGAAGTGCATTCCTCGAGAGGACGGACTGAGGCTGTTGGCAGAGATACATGGAGGCATGTGTGGCTCCCACATAGGGTCAAGGGCTCTTGTCGGCAAAGCATTCCGGCAAGGTTTCTTCTGGCCCACCGCCCTCCAGGATGCAACTGCGCTAGTAACCAAGTGTGAAGCGTGCCAGTTCCATTCAAAGAAGCTTCATCAACCCGCCCAAGCTCTTCAGACAATCCCTCTTTCCTGGCCATTTTTGGTCTTGGGGCTCGACATACTGGGCCCCTTTCCCCATGTTGCCGAGGGCTTTGAGTACTTGTATGTCGCGATCGACAAGTTCACAAAGTGGCCGGAAGTAGAGCCAGTGAGAAAGGTAATATCACAGTCAGCCGTCAAGTTCTTCAAGGGACTAGTCTGTCGTTTCGGTGTGCGGAACAGAGTCATCACCGACAATGGCACGCAGTTCACGAGCCGCACCTTCATGCAGTACATTCAAGACCTCAGCAGCAAGGTCTGTTTTGCTTCTGTTGCCCATCCTAGAAGTAACGGCTAGGCTGAGAGGGAGAATGCGGAAGTCCTGCGGGGCCTCAAGACCAGGACTTTTGACAAGCTACAGAAGTGCGGAAGGCACTGGATTGATGAGTTGCCAACGGTTCTTTGGTCAATCAGGACGGCACCAAATTGAGCCACTGGCCAGACACCCTTTGCCCTGGTATACGGGGCAGAAGTAGTTCTCCCACTGAACTCATATACGGGTCACCTTGAGTGCTCGCTTATGATGAGCTTGAGCAAGAGCAGTTGCACCAAGATGATGCAATGCTCCTTGAGGAAGATCGTCTTCGGGCTTCTGTGCAAGCCACTCGATATCAGCAAGCCTTGCACCGCTATCATAGCCGCATGGTTCATGCCCGAAGCCTTAAGGAAGGCAACCTTGTTCTTCGGCGGATCCAATCCCCCAAGAATCCAAACAAGTTGACGCTGATGTGGAAAGGCCCTTATCGGGTAATACGAGTCACCAGGCCTGGCGCAGTCCGCTTGGAGACCGAATATGGCATTCCGGCGAGCAACTCCTAGAATATTAAACGTCTTCGCAAGTTTTATCCCTAAGGCGCGGTTGTCATGAGCCTTTGCAACCCCCGTTTCGTACTAGCCTTGCCGCTGAGGCATGTAACCCTATGTATGGAGCCAGGCGCATACCCTGTGCGCGGTCAGGGAAAAGGAATCCCTTAGTATGCATAAGTTTCCTGTTGATTTCCATGTTTGTGTATATACCTATATGCATGCTTGTCCAGGTTACTGTACTGCTTTTTGATTCTAGTAAATGTTAGTGAACCACCGAGGTTCCGTGCTTTTGTCCTCACTTCTTTCCAGTCACGGCAAAGACACACGATCCCGCCAAGGACCCGGCTCCGGCAAGAAGTTAAGAAGACCGCCCAGCACGGCGATCCCCGGCAAACCAAACAGATAAAGTTTACCTCTTGCCTATTCGTATTCGTAACCTGTGACTTGTGCATTAGAAAACCTCGCCACTCGTCTTTAAGGACTCGGGGGCTCCCATTTCCGACTCGAATGCTACTTCGGTCAGAATGGTCGTGGTGACCCTTGTCAAAAAGAGGTGGACGGGGGGCTGGGCCCTTTGTCTATAACCCGGCAGTTGTGATTCTCCGGCAGGCACAAGGGGCGCCGGCAAGGTGGCTTGCCGGAAGGAATCGTTTATTTACACTAAGGAGGCATTTCGCCTCCGCACGGACATACACGTGCACGAGTTACCGGCAGGACTAGACTTTTTCATTAATATGCTGGTGCGAGTATAAAGGTTACAAGATACACGCATGGGCTCGAGAGATTACATTATATAGAAATTAATATTTGGTGAGTGCATACAATTTAAAAAGAAAGATAGGTTCCCCGTGATCTCCGCTCTTGCCCCTTTCCTCCCAGGAAGGTGATGGCAAAAAGGGAGCAGCGGGGAACGCCCCGATGAATAGCTTGACGAGGAAGACCCCCGGCAGGGCGTGGGGCCGAGGGAGGGGGGCGGCGCGGTCAGTCGAAGTCGACGTCCTCCCGCTTGACGCCCTCATCATCGTTGTCGCTGTCCTCCTCATCACTCCCGCTCGAGGAGGAGGGTTCGCCATCTGAGGAGCTCTCCGCACAACACCTTAAGCGAATTCCCAAGAGCAGGAAGACCTTGATGGAGAGCAGGCTGTCCTCCATCAATTTGAATTGGAGGACCAGCCCCTCCGACAGGCTATGGGCACGGGCGAAGGTCTTCCATCCATGGCGGAGATACATAACATGAGGGGCTGGGAAGTCGACGTCAACCCACATGCTGGCATTCCCGCAACCCCTCATATGCAACCTCAAGGCCGGAGGCGGGTAAAGCTCAATCTCCCGAGCAAATGGACTGGGGAGACAAAGGCGGCCACGCACTGGCCCACGTAGCCTGACGTAGAACTCGTGGGGCTGGTCTCTGACATGGCCCTCCATTGAAGGAGGGGCCGTAGGCGCAGGCGAAGCCAGTGCGCCGCCCCGTCCTCCTCCTCCCCGAGCGCCACGGCGGCCTCGGCTCACCCCCTCCCTCTTCCTCTCGCGGCCCGCTCTGCCGCCATGAGCCCTTGGGAAGGAAGGGCACACTATCGAGCGGAGGCCCTCGTCGCCGCCATCAGAGCACCAGCACGCCCTCTCGCCATGAAGAAGGGAAGAAAGGAGTCAAAGCGGAGGAGATGAGCGCTGAAGGATCGAAGGACGCAGTCCCCCTCCCCTTCTTCTTATAAAGAGGCGGGGCCGAGGCTCGGCCGCCCCGATCGACCAATCTGGCCGCCAAGGGGCGCAGGGAGTCGGAACCGACCCGCTGCTCCAATTAGCAACGACCCAGTTTCCCGCCTCCACATTATGGCATGTGCCCTCCGCGTCCACCACGTACCATCCTCGGGGCATGGAGGACACATGGCAAGCGAACCAGAATCAAGAGGACGACTGAAGCGACCGCATTCCACCCCGTGACCGTGTGGTGAAGGCCGCGACCCGAGTCCACCTAGTAAATGAGCCCCGGCCTGCACTTTCCTCCCTTTTATGGGAAGGCGCGGGCCGCCCCTTTACCATTTACTATGACATGACCCATGAGGGCAGCAACCGCCCGACGCATGACACCCACGTCGCGCATTCAACGCGGGCCGTGGGGAAGTGCGATGGGTGAGGGAGTTACTGCGATACAACTAGGCCCCGCATGCCCGCGCACTGTTTTGGGCCTAGCCCAACAACGCGTCACGCTTATGTATGGCCCAGGCCCGGGGGCTCCTGTCGGTGCACAAAAGGAGGGGTCCTATTTTCTACCCCTTTACTTTTACGCGGGCAGTTGGAGCCGCGCCTGCGGCCACACCTAGCGAGGTAGAGGAAGGAAGCAAAGCCACAAGACAACCAGAGCAACGCCAAGCCAGAAACACAAAGAGCAGAAGGGCGAGGTGAGCCCCCCCCCCGGTTAGGCCCTTGCCGGGGCGGCCTCCACGGCCCCGGCAAGAACCTTGCCGGGGCAACTTGCCCAACACCAGTCGAGCCACCACCCTTGAGCCCAAGGGTTCCAACACCATCAACCACTTTGGAACCAAGGCTCGGGAGGCACCTCCATGGTGGCATGCAAATCTTTGTGGAGACCAGAAGCACGCAAGACTAGATGATAACCAGAAGACGACGACCCTCGGCAAGATCCTTGCCAAGGATACCCACAAGACCCCCGGCAAGACCCTTGCCGGGGACGACCATGATGCCATCGCAAGACCCTTGCCGGGGCCTCGGCAAGACTCTTGACGAAAACATCCGCGGGGCCGCAGCCAGGCCCACATCTGTCAAGACCACCGCCGTTCCCATGGATTTGCCAGCCCACCAGCTAGGCACGCGCCTGTGTGGCGACATGTGGCCTCTAGGCCGACTCGGCAAGCACCTACGTGGTGGCATGCAGATCTTCGTGAAGATTCAGCCACCGCACCAACTCAGTAGCCAGCCAGCGTGGCGCTACACGCCTCGTCGGTTCGGACGGGCGTTAAAGCCAAGCGAGGCGGCGTTAGCTGGGATGAGCTTCCTTGCCGTCCCCGATAAAGTAATAAGGGCACGTCAGCTTCGCATTAAATGCGTTTGTCCTGTGGTTCTAGGAGATAGACTCGATTACGGTATAGCTTTCCACCTCCTGCGTGCCACTGTGGCAGCTCCTTTGACTATAAAAGGAGACCTGCGACGTACTTAGAGGGGATTCGGATTTTTTGGACCCTCCACGCCTTGTAGCTAGTCCAAGAACACCAGATAAATAGAACCAACAGGAGTAGGGTATTACGCATCACTTGCGGCCCAATCCTGGATAATCCCCACCCCCGCGCGTTGATCTCTCAATCCTGCTCTTTCCACAGCCTCGCGCTCGCCAACTGTAGCAAAAAGGGATTCCTTGTGATCCCGTCGGTGTCATTTCCCCCGAAAAATCTCCGTGAAGTTTCAGCTTGTTTGGAGTTGTGCAAAATAGGTAGCCTGACGTAGCTTTTCCAGGTCCAGGTTTCCAGTTGCCGGAATTCTCCTTGTTTGTGTATACCTTGCATATTATGAGAGAAAAGGCATTAGAATTACTCCAAAAAGCATTATTATGGATAAAAACATTATAAATAACAGTAAGAAAACATGATGCAAAATGGACGTATCAACTCCCCCAAGCTTAGACCTCGCTTGTCCTCAAGTGAAAACCAAAATCGAAAAACATGTCCACATGCTTTGAGAGAGAGAGAGGTGTCGATAAAAACAAAATACAAACATAGAAGCATCATGTTGATTATTATAATAGCAACAAACTTAAATATATAACTTTTATCATAGGACTTTTATCATATACTTCTCATGAATAAGTAACAATTCATCACACAATCGAAGTATGAAGCAAAAAGTGTATTAAAAACCAACAAACTATGTTCTCAGTCAACTTTGCCACTACAATTCATCATCTTTTTAGGAAGGTCACGTATCGGAGCCTTTAGGCAAGTCCACATACTCAACCATCATGCAGTCTTCTATGATTGCTAACACTCACCGCATACACATGATCAAAACATTTCAACCGGACACATAGAAAGATAGGGGCTTATAGTTTCGCCTCCCAACGTATTCACCTCAAGGGTGATGTTAACAATAATAACTCATGCTGTCTATATTCAACTGTGCATATGTGCCTAGATCTTTCCTCACCACATGATGCTTGCCAAAGGATAAAAATAAAAAGGAATAGAAGGGAAACTTTGAATCTTTGCATAAAAGTAAATACATAAAAGTAAAAGATAGGCCCTTCGCAGAGGGAAGCAGAGGTTGCCATGCGCTTATTTGTTTGTATGCTCAACCCCTTAGTGCAAAAGAACGTCATGTTGCATTGCCCCTTGTGATAGCGACCTTTATTATGCAGTCTGTCGCTTTTATTCTTCACCATCACAAGTTTGTGCAACGCTCATTTTTCTCTTACACTAAATGGTCTCACACTTTTAGAAGCAATTTTTATTGCCTTTTTGCACCGTTGACAACTTACTTGAGGGATCTTGCTCAATCCCTAGGTAGGTATGGTGGACGCTTGAAAATAAGATTTGGGTTTAAGGGTTTTTGGATGCACAAGTGGTATCTCTACTTAGTGCGGAATTTTTGGCTAGCAAAGATAGGTGAAAGGATCGAGAAGAGGTGAATAGAGGGGGGTGAATAGACTCTTAACAAAGAAAAGTAGCAGTTTTTAATTTCTTCAAGTTAAGGTGGAGTTTTAGCACAAGTTTAAACATTCACAATACATTCAAGCAAGCATGGCAAGAGTATATGAGCAGCGGAAAGTAAAGCATGCAATTTGCAAGAAAGTAAAGCGATGGGATTGGAGTGTGCAAACGCAATTGGAGACACGGAGATTTTCGGCGTGGTTCCGATAGGTGGTGCTATCATACATCCACGTTGATGGAGACTTCAACCCACGAAGGGTAACAGTTGCGCGAGTCCACGGAGGGCTCCACACACAAAGGGTCCACGAAGAAGCAACCTTGTCTATCCCACCATGGCCATCGCCCACGAAGGACTTGCCTCACTAGGGTAGATCTTCATGAAGTAGGCGATCTCCTTGCCCATACAAACTCCTTGGTTTAACTCCACAATCTTGTCGGAGGCTCCCAAGTGACACCTAACCAATCTAGGAGACACCACTCTCCAAAAGGTAATAGATGGTGTGTTGATGATGAACTCCTTGCTCTTGTGCTTCAAATGATAGTCTTCCCAAGACTCATCTCTCTCTCACACTGATTTGGATTTGGTGGAAAGATGATTTGAGTGGAAAGCAACTTGGGGAAGGCTAGAGATCAAGATTCATATGGTTGGAATGGAATATCTTGGTCTCAACACATGAGTAGGTGGTTCTCTCTCAGAAAATGAATGCTGGAAGTCTAGGCACGTTCTGATGGCTCTCTCCACGAATGAAGAGTGGGTGGAGGGGTAGTTATAGCCTCCACACAAAATCTAACTGTTACACACAATTTACCAAACTTGGTGGGACCGAAGCAGAGAACTCGATTAGACTGATCCAGTTCATAATGTGACCGTTAGGCATTTTGGTGGGACCGATATGATCAACTCAGTGGGACCGATGTGCTCGGGTTAGGGTAAAACCTCATCTCGGTATGACCAATTACACAAACTCGGTGGGACCGATTTTGGTAATAAGCAAAATAGAGAGTTGGTCAGGCAAACTCGGTGGGGCCGATTGCTTATATTGGTGGGGCCGAAATAATTACAACAGGTAACAAAGAGTTTGCAAGCCCATCTCAGTGAGACCGGGATCCCATTGGTGAGACCGAATTGATTAGGGTTTCTGGCAGTGGCTATGTCAAGTGAACTCGGTGGCGCAGGATAGATCAAATCGCTGGGGCCTAGTTTGACTTTCGGTTTGGGACATATGTGGATATGAGAAATTGGTTGAGGGTTTTGGAGCATATCACTAAGCACTTTGAGCAACCAAGCCATTAAGCAACACCTCATCCCCTTTTAATAGTATTGGCTTTCCTATGGACTCAATGTGATCTTGGATCACTAAAATGAAAATGTAGAGTCTTGAGCTTTTGAGCTTGAGCCAATCCTTTGTTCTTAGCATCTTACAAGGGTTCCATATCCTCTTGTCCACGCCACCCCATTTGTTGAACTTATCTGAAATATACTAGATGAAACATTAGTCCAATAAGAGATATGTTGACATTAATTACCAAAACCACCCAGGGAGCACTTGTGCTTTCAATCTCCCCCTTTTTGGTAATTGATAACAACATACATCAAAGCTTTAGATAAAGATATAAGGACTAGTGGGTAAAGCTTTGGAAAGATATGTAACATGCATAGGCTCCCCCTACACGTATGCAGTCATGTAAATGCAGAGTATAAGAGCATGTGAATGCATAATCATGATAGAGCAAGAAATGAGTTACATGTATCTTGGCTATATGCATCAGAGGAAATGATGTGGATATAGGAATTGTACCTTCATCTTCATGAGTCCTTCTTGCAAACAATATGTACATCAGCAAGAGATCATCAGGCGCATGGGTGAGATGCACATACTTACCTTGTGGTCATAAGCTGGCTTAAGAAGAGATGAACCTGAGTAAACAAGGTTAGATAACTCAGATATATCTACTAAGCACAGCAAATGGCAAACCACAAGAGTACCAAGACTGGGATGACATGTAGAGAATGACTACTAGGTACTCCTATTGGATATAGACATGTCTCCAAGGATAAAGATATGCAATGAATTCAAGATTTCCTTCCCTTAGATGTCTTTCTCCCCCTAAATCTTACATTTGATAATGGGAGAATATAGGGAACAGAAAATCAGAGCAAAACAGATCAGAGCACAGAAGCATAAGACAAACTAACATGTCTTTCCCCTTTTAAGACATGTGACTTCTCTCCTCTTGAATACCAAGCATCTGGGGTCTCTCTCTCCGTTTGATGCGATTAAGCATTCTCCCCCTTTGAAGTACTCTCCCCCTTTTTAAGTGAGTAAGCTTTGATGAGATCTCTCTCTCCCCCTTTGACATCAATTTCCAAGAAGGGATCTTCTGGATTGTGAGTCAAAATAGGTTTGGTCCTTGAGTCACAAAGCAAAGTAGCATATAGAGGGTGATGCTGGTAGAGGACAAGAATCATTGAGTGGAGCTGAAGTAAAAGTGTAGGATGCATGTGGCAAATTGTCTTCTCAGCACTGAAATTGGTAGCACCGAGTTGTATTCTTTGATGGCACCGAAATGGTTCGGTTTGACCGAAAGTAGCAATTCAGTGTGTCCGAGTTCAACACAAAGACAACATTTTGTCACCTCAGCTCACTAGGCAAATAAGATCTCACAAAGATTTGCAAGGAATTAACTGGAAGATTTGCAATGAATTGGATACAGGGAATGCAGAACAAAACAAAGAAAAGGAAAAGAAATCTAGATGAAGGGAAACAAATATGCAAGAGACAAATGCAAGAATACAGAGAAACACTAGAGAACTTCATCTAGAATTGGTCAGCGACAAAGTTGCCTATGTTAGAGTATATCGACTGAGGAGTCAAGTGAGAACACTCAATCGTAGGTCATACTCATCGTTTAAGATCAAAATGGGGTTACCATTTTTCGTTTAATCACTTGATGTATTTGCTTCTTGTTGAGTTGCTTTGACCCATGACTTGGGGTAAAGCTTCTCTAAGATGGAATAACGTACCTTGGGTGGTGGTGTTGAACTTGATCATGTAGTTGAACTTGTGTGGGATGGTCAAGGTTGATGTGGCTCATCAATGATTGGGAGCACCACTTGTAGTTTGAGTTCATCTACCTACATGGGTTAGTCCAGCAAGGAAGAGCACTTGTGTATCCAGAATGACAATCATGAAATTTGATACCAAATGAAATTTGTTATATATAATTTTTCAAAGGATATGTTGAAGGGTTTCATGCTTCCTTGTTTTCAACCACCATGGTGTAGAGACTTGGTGATGTAGAGATTTCTCAAGATGTGAGTGTGTTGCAATCTCATAGATTTAGATTCACCTAAGTACCTACAAGGGTTAGTTAGCATGCAAGGGTGAAAATGAATCCAAGACATATGATCATCATCAAAAGAGAAATATCAAGGATTAGTCAAAGGCTCATGCCTTGCATGTATCCAAATGGAGTTTCTATTCCAGGTTTGAAACATCAATGATGTTCAATTCACCTCTCAAACGACAAAACACTTTCTCATCAAGTGGTTTGGGGAATATATCCGCCAATTGCTTATCAGTACAAACATGCTTAAGATCAATGTCCACTTTAGCAACATGATCTCGGATGAAATGATGACGAACTTCAATATGCTTAGTTCAAGAATGTTGAATGGGATTACGAGTAGTCTGAATAGCACTTTCATTGTCACAAAGCAATGGAACATGTTTCACATAGATCCCATAATCTTTAAGAGTGTGGGTCATCCAAAGTGATAAGTACCCGAAGTGGACTTTCTATCAACCTTGTCACCAACATAGTCTGAATCGGAGTAGCCAACAAGATCAAAAGAAGACATCTTAGGATACCAAATGCCAAAATTTGGTGTATGAATTAGGTATCTCACTATCCTTTTCACAGCCTTAAGATGACATTCTTTGGAGGCGCTTGATATCATGCACACATGCACACACTTAGCATCGGGACGGGAGGCACGTAGATATAACAATGAACCAATCATAGAATGGTAAACCTTTTGGTCAACTGGTTTGCCATCTTTGGTCAAGTCAAGATGTCCACTAGTTGGCATGGGAGTTTTCATACCTTTGCTTTCTTGCATGTTTAAATTCTTGAATAAGTCCTTGGTGTACTTAGTTTGAGAAACAAAGGTGCCTTCCTTAGTTTGCTTGATTTGTAACCCAAGAAAGAACTTGAGTTCACTCATCATAGACATATCAAACTTCTTCGACATTAGCTTTCCAAACTTTTCACTAAAATGAGGGTTAGTTGACCAAATATGATATCATCAACATAAATTTGGCACACAAATAATTCACTATTAACCCTTTTAGTAAAAAGAGTGGAATCTATCTTTCCAATCTCAAAGCCTTTTCAGTAAGGAACTTGGTCAAACATTTCTACCACGCTCTAGGGGCTTGTTTAAGACCATAGAGAGCTTTGTGGAGTTTGTAAATATGATCAGGTTCCTTAGAATTAACAAAGCCGGGAGGTTGTTTAACATAAACTTCCTCCTCAATTTCTCCATTCAGAAAATCACTTTTAATGTCCATTTGGTACAAGGTAATATCATGGTGATTAGCATAGGCAAGTAAGATGCAGATGGATTCAAGTCTAGCAACAGGGGCATATGTCTCACCATAGTCCATACCTTCGACTTGAGTGTAGCCTTGGGCGACGAGACGTGCTTTGTTGTGAACAACTTGTCCATCTTCGTCTTGCTTGTTGCGAAACACCCATTTGGTACCAATGATGTTGTGCTTGTTGTCGGGATTCTCGACCAATGTCCACACTTGGTTTCTCTCAAAATCTTGTAGCTCTTCATGCATGGAATTTATCCAATCCGAATCTTCCAATGATTCTTCAACCTTCATAGGTTCAATGCTAGAGATGAATGAATAATGTTCACAAAAATTACCCAAATGAGGTTTAAACCGAGTGATTCTCTCGGTTTGAATATCGTTGAACATTTATTCAACGGCATGGTCTCGTGAAACTCTTGCTTAAACTCGTGGGAGCTTTTGTTTGGGTCGGGGTGGAACATCTTCTTCATCATCTTATTCTTCTCCTTGGCCTTCTCCATTGTTGGTGTTGTCGTTCTCTTGTCGAGGTGGAGAGGTTCATCTTGGTGTACTTCCTCGTTTTCTTCATCTTGGTGTGTCCCACTTCTGGAGGCTTCCATGTCAACTCACTACTGCAGGATGGTCCAAATGCGATAGTCGAATCTGAGACCCTTCGACGAAACTGTGTGCGATGCCATAATCACAAACGGTGGTGTAAAAATCCGTCAAAAGGTGCAAAATGTTTGCGATGACAGATGCATCAAACACGGTTTAGAATTTAGTTGCGTCTTCGATGCAGGGCATACGGTTCAGCTCAATGAACTATTTGTGATGAGGAGGCACAAAAGAAACGGGCAGCCAGATGAAGGCATGTGCGATATACATCATACGGTTCACTGGGATGAACTGTGTGTGATTAGGCAACACAATGGAAACGGTTCAACTGAACAAGATGTGTGTGATACATGGCAAACAGGTCCGTAATCTGAAATGTGTGTGAAGACCAATAATAACACAGACGATTGCTGCTAATAAGCCGTGTGAATTGCTCTGTCTATAGTAGAATAACATGTGTATATATATATAACTGAAATAAACATCCAATTACATAAGTGACTATACAGATCATTCGCACACACCTCAATAAACAATTGCATGCATTCTAACATAGGAGAAACGATCGTCTAGTCATCTACTTCTTGTGACGCTCCCGCCACTCCTATGTGGCTCGATCCCTCGTCTAGGTCAGGAAGAAGACAGTTCCTCATGTCAATGATCTGACTGTACATCTCGTAGCTTGTGTACATGTCCATGGCCACGTACTTGACATGTTGTTCATCCGGTGTCTTATGCCACACACTGTGACAGGCGTTCTTGTCCTAATCGCTCTCTTGCTTCATCTTCGCGTAGTAGGGGTCGATGATGGCTGAGGCGAGGTCAACCAGGGAGTTCAGTTTTCTTTTGTCAGTGCCCAGACCTTGTAGTGGTGCTGGATGTTGACAAGATTCGGGTATTTCAAGTCCGAAACCTTGAGCGCTTTTAGATCGTTGGTGGTGTCCACCGTAGCGAAACTGTAGTCGGAGCTCTCGATAAACCTGGAGAAACACTCGCAAGGCCTTGTGGCAAGGTGGAAGTGGTAGACAAGGATGTCATGTCACACGCACAACTAGCCGATGGCAACCTTCTAATCGTGCCCGAGACGACCGATGGTGTACTCGAGGTCGAAGCCGACCACTCGGTACTTGTCCTCGGCAAGGAACTGCTCCATAGTTTGGACGGAGCTCTCCACCGAGACCGGATCGTTGGTGTACACCACCGAGAGGGCCTTCCCCCTCACGTGGGTGTCCACTACGTGATGCATGGTGAATTGCCCGCCATTGTCATCGTCGGCCGCTGGGAGCGCCATCGGAGCCACGGGGACTGCCATTGGAACCGCTGGATGTCCTCTCTATATATGTCCTCGTGGGTGTGCTTATTGTGACGTGTGAGATGAGAGATGAAGATAAATGGCCGTAGGTATAAAAGGGGGCCGGGCGGCGTGGATTCTCGGCGCGTCCGCATGGCAGTTTTTGCAGCGGGTAACTGCATCGTCGCCTCGCGCTCAGCGCAACCACTTGCACACGAACGTGCCTAATCGTACGCCGGCCCAAAACACTGGCAGCGCACGTGGAGGGACGAGGGCAGAGCACCCGGAGGGACGCAAGAGCAGAGCGCATGCGACATGACGCGAGCAGAGCGCGCCGCGGCCGCCTGAACCGCAAGCAACCACGCGCACGGAGCAATTGAACACGCAACAAATGGTCGCCTATAAGCCGACCGACAGTTGTGTCGCTGCGTACAGAGCGGTCGTGTGGTACCACCTCCGTCTAGTCTATAGTCTCCTTTATATTCTGTGCCATACTTTGCCCTCAAATTTAACCAAAAAATGTTGAACTAGCTATTTTAGTACATGGTTGGCAACAATTGGGGAAAAGTTGGTCGGTTCAGCTGTCGAGTTGAACTATTTGTATAAATTCAGAACGACTGCTTAATCTATGAATGAAATATATGCTTAATTACTGAATTTTAGTTGCAAAAATTAGATACTGCTAGTGATTTTTAGCTTCATATTTTGACAAATCGCAGTGTTACAAGGATTGAAAAATCTTACCAAATTGTTTGTATGTGGTTCCACACGGGTCATCCAAAACTACCGTTTGCGTTGAAGGGATGCACAAATCCTGCGTTGCTCACACATTACATACGGGTGTTCTATCTAAAACGTTTGCAATCAAGAGCTGCAGAAATCCTGCTCGACACATTTTCTCTTGGCTTCCTGGGGAAGCTGTCGGTTTGCATACAGGTGTTCTAACTAAAATGTTTGCGATGAGTGTTTCATATTTAAAAAGTGAATTAAACTGCAGCTTGGGCGCCATTAATGGAGAGGATGCAGCAAAGGCGGGCGGCTATGGAAGTCAAAGGGCTCGCTTCCTAGTGATCCTACGCAGCATAAAGCTCGCATGCTTCCCGGTGAGCCTGCGCACTCAAGGACATCTTGCACGCCTCTCGGTCAGCCTGTGCACCAGACGGCGCTCGCATGCCTACTTTTCAGTCAAGGTCAAGAAGCTGTCTGCACGGCACCTCCTACATCCATTAAAACCAAGACACATGGCGTCACATGAATGGTTAACAGAATTTTGGATTTACTAGAATTTAAAAACCAGGCATCTCAATGTTTTGCCGGCAATCAACGGTGCCCTGGTGTTTGAAATTCATTCCCATTTCTTGCATGGGACCTAAGCATGCACCCAAGGACACATATTTGATTTTTCAACCAATTTATATGCACTAGAGCATGTGCATGTAGTTAAAATTTGAATTATGCACATAAATGCATTGAAAACTCAGTTAATGCATAAAAATGTCCAAACGAACCCTGAAAAATCACAAAAATTCACACAACACTCCTGTTGTTCTATGTTGACACGGGAAAAAAATTTGAAAGCAATAAGAGGCAATGGATATCGTTTCGTCCACAAAGGTGGAACGTTCCCTACCGAAAACCATCATCCTTGTTATGAGAAGCTCCAGTTTGTGAGAAGCATATACCCAAACCTGCCCCAAATGGGACAAAATTTGTACCATGGCATGTTGATGCCGCTCCATGATCGCATGCCAAGTTTCATGAATTTCAGACGAGTTTTGGATTTACTAGAATTTAAAAACCATGCATCTCAATGTTTTGCCGGCAATCAACGGTGCCCCGGTGTTTAAAATTCATTCTCATTTCTTGCATTGGACCTAAGCATGCACCCAAGGACACATATTTGATTTTTCAACCAATTTATATGCACTGCAGCATGAGCGTGTAGTTCAAATCTGAATTATGCACATAAATGCATTAAAAACTCAGTTAATGCATAAAAATGTCCAAACAAACCCCGAAAATCACAAAAAATCACACAACACTCCTGTTGTTCTATGTTGACACAAGAAAAAAATTGAAATCAGTAAGAGGCAATGGATATCGTTTCGTCCACAAAGGTGGGACGTTCCCTACCGAAAACCATCATGCTTGTTGTGAGAAGCTACGGCTTGTGAGAAGCATATACCCAAACCTGCCCCAAATGGGACAAAATTTGTACCACATCAAGTTGATGCCGCTCCATGATAGCATGCCAAGTTTCATGAATTTGAGATGAGTTTTGGATTTACTAGAATTTAAAAACCAGGCATCTCAATGTTTTGCCGGCAATCAACAGTGCCCCGGTGTTTCAAATTCATTCCCATTTCTTGCATGGGACATAAGCATGCACCCAGGGACACAGATTTGATTTCTCAACCAATTTATATGCACTGGAGTATGTGCATGTAGTTCAAATTTGAATTATGCACATAAAATGCATTGAAAACTCAGTTAATGCATAAAAATGTCAAAACGAACCCCGAAAAGTCACAAAAAATCACACAACACTCCTGTTGTTCTATGTTGACACGAGAAAAAAATTTGAAAGCAATAAGAGGCAATGGATATCGTTTCATCCCCAAAGGTTGGATGTTCCCTACCTAAAACCATCATGCTTGTTGTGAGAAGCTCCGGTTTGTGTGAAGCATATACTCAAACCTGCCCCAAATGGGACAAAATTTGTACCACGACATGTTAATGCCGCTCCATGATAGCATGCCAAGTTTCATGAATTTCAGACGAGTTTTGTATTTACTAGATTTAAAAACCAGGCATCTCAATGTTTTGCCGGCAATCAACGGTGCCCCAGTGTTTGAAATTCATTCTCATTTCTTGCATGGGACCTAAGCATGCTCCCAAGGATACAGATTTGATTTTTCAACCAATTTATATGCACGGGAGCATGTGCATTTTGTTCAAATTTGAACTGTTCACCTGAAATGGCTAGAAAACCAATTTAATGTGTAAAATGTTCAAACGAACCCTGAATAATTCCAATTCTTTTATGACACACATATAGTTGCATGTTCACTCCAGATAAAAGGTATATCAATTCAAACACCGTCCATTGCCGTTGTGACTCCATTATGTAATTCAAATCAAGATGAAAAATCAAGTAGAATGCACACTGTTTATTATCATCAACCGTGTGAGATGTAGTACAAAATATCTTGGAGCACCGTCGGTGTATAGTGCGCCTATGGCTTACGCGAGAAGGTGCATCGGCTACAGTCCACGGCTGGTGTCTCAAGAACACTAGCTCACTCCTCAAATATCATTTCACTATTCAATCATCGCCAGTGAAATATGGGCATGTGGACCCGCATCGTGTGTAACACCCCAGATATGATTTTCCCAATATGTACTCCAACTCTTGCCGTTTCCGGCATTAAGTTATTTTATTTTCTCGGGTTCGGGTTTTTGTCTCCGTGTGTTGTTATCGTTGTCATGCATCTCATATCATGTCATCATGTGCATTGCATTTGCATACGTGTTCATCTCATGCATTCGAGCATTTTCCCCGTTGTCCGTTTTGCATTCCGGCTCTCCGTTCTCCTCCGGTGGTCATTTCTACTTTTCTTTCGTGTGTGGGGATTAAACATTTCCGGATTGGACCGAGACTTGCCAAGCGGCCTTGGTTTACTACCGGTAGACTGCCTGTCAAGTTTCGTACCATTTGGACTTCGTTTGATGCTCCAACGTTTAACCGAGGGACCGAAAAGGCCTCGTGTGTGTTGCAACCCAACACCCCTCCAAGTTTTCCAAAAACCCACCAAAACCCTCTCCATCATCTAGAGCGTTCGATCACGATCGCGTGGCCGAAAACCGCACCTCATTTGGAAACTCCCAGCTCCCTCTACCTCTATATAAAGCACCCCTCCTCAAAATTCCGGATCTCCCCTTCCAAACCCTAAAAAAAATCGTCTCCGCCACCACCGGACATGTCCGGACGGAGCCGGACGCGTCCGCCGCCTCCGCCTACCAACCCGGCGCCGCCACATGGCCCGGGCGCCCCACTTCGCCGCCGCCACCGACGCGGGCCCGCAGGCCCAGCGCCGGCCCTCCCCGTCGCCCGACCGGGCCTCTCCACCGCGCCGCCTCTCCGCTCGGCCATTGCCCGGCCCTCCCCGCTGGCGTTCGTCCGCCGCCGCCTTGCCTCCAGTCCGGCGGATCCGGGCCACCACGCCGGCTCCGGCGACCGCCCGCGCCCCGCCGCCTCTCCACCGGCCGGCGCCATCTCGACGCACCACCACCTCCTCACCACCCCGGCAAGTCCGCCGACGTCTTCTCCGACGAACCTCGAAGAACGTGCCGCCGCTACAGTGCAGATCTCAGATCCAAAACTTCTCGGGGTGACTTTTTGCCCGAAACCCTAACTATTTTGCCCCTGTTCATCGTGCCGTAACATTGCATCCGTAGCTCCGTTTTGGGCATATAGCATATCGAAATGTTCGTCTCAGGGAGCACATCATTTCATCTCATGGCATAATTTTCATTTGAGCTCATCTTGATGCCCGAAATACTGTTGGAAGAGTGCTATTTGAGATAATTGTCAGATCTGCTTCTCCAATTAGATATTTGTCATTTTTGCCATGATTAATGTGTGCCTGATATGCCCCTGAGCTCTACATGTGTTTTGTTATATGTTTTTCCATCTATCCAGAGGTGCAATCCATGTATTTTTGTGATGTGTGTGGTGACTAGCATAAGCTTGCAAAGTGGAGCATTCGTTAATGCTGATTTCAGGGACTTAGCATTTCCACTAAGTCCTTGAGCTGTTTATCTCAATATACCATATGTTCTTGTAATTTCCTAGTGATCCGTGCCTCTTTTGAGGACGATCGGTAAGGATGTTTTGTTAATCTTCTAGTGCTCTATCCATCCATATCCTTGTTTGCAATTATGGAGCATAATAGATTGAGTCAATCGAGCTCTACTTTTGCTATTTCGTGAACCTGGGCAGATTGTCTACTTGTTAGCGATTTTGCCGAGGATGTTGTAGTTGATCCGTGCATGCTATGTTATTGTTCTTGCCATGTCTAGCTTGTATTTTGTGTATTATTGATGGGTGCATGCTTAGATTGTCATGAATTTCTCTGTAGTGAGTGCATCGAGCTCATTAACATGCCTACTTGATATCTGTTTCAGCATGCTCCAGTTTTCACCAAGTCTGAGAACTAATTATGTTTTTGCCATGTTCACATGCTTGTAAATGTATTTTCTGATCCCTTTTGGCTCATGGTCACTAAGGGACTTTTGTTAAGCTCATTGAGTATCTCCATGCCATGCTTTACTTTGCCATGTTCAGGTCCTGTAGCATATAGTTTTCATGCTCCAAAGAGTGCTATCTGATCTGAAATTCCAGACAAGTGTTAATTTCACTAAGTCTGAAATCTGTTTACCAAATGCATTTTTGCCATGCTTGTTTGAACCTGTTAATTGATGAATTGGCCATAGCTCAGTGCTAGTCTTTTGTTAAGCATCATGAGTGGATCCCTGCCATGTATTTTGATTCCATGATTGAGTGTTGTAGCATGTTCATCCTGTTGCATCTAATCGACTACTTGCTGTAAATCGCAGAACGTGGTCATATTTGAATTGCTTGCATTTCCAAACCGTAACTTCGATTCCGGTGTTCTTTATATTGTTTTCAAGCGATTTCATCTCACCTTTCCAGTGGCACACTTGGATTTCCAAGTTGAGGCCAGGTTCATGCATTCCTTGTCAAATCTTGCATATGCATCGCATATTGCATCCCGCATAGCATACCATCTTTGCATCATATTGTTTGAGCTTTGCACGTGGTTGATTGTGTCCTTGTTGCTTGTTTGTCTTGTTTGGTTAGAGCCGGGAGACGATTGAATTGCTTGCATTTCCAAACCGTAACTTCGATTCCGGCGTTCTTTATATTGTTTTCAAGCGATTTCATCTCACCTTTCCAGTGGCACACTTGGATTTCCAAGTTGAGGCCAGGTTCATGCATTCCTTGTCAAATCTTGCATATGCATCGCATATTGCATCCCGCATAGCATACCATCTTTGCATCATATTGTTTGAGCTTTGCACGTGGTTGATTGTGTCCTTGTTGCTTGTTTGTCTTGTTTGGTTAGAGCCGGGAGACGATTGAATTGCTTGCATTTCCAAACCGTAACTTCGATTCCGGCGTTCTTTATATTGTTTTCAAGCGATTTCATCTCACCTTTCCAGTGGCACACTTGGATTTCCAAGTTGAGGCCAGGTTCATGCATTCCTTGTCAAATCTTGCATATGCATCGCATATTGCATCCCGCATAGCATACCATCTTTGCATCATATTGTTTGAGCTTTGCACGTGGTTGGTTGTGTCCTTGTTGCTTGTTTGTCTTGTTTGGTTAGAGCCGGGAGACGAGTTTGCTAACGAGGAGCCCGTTGAGTTTGCTTTTGAGGATCTAGTCAACTCTGACAACTATGCAGGCAAGATGATCATAACCTCGAAATCACTACTATCTTTGCTTTGCTAGATGCTCGCTCTTTTGCTAGGCCTATGCTACGATGCCTACCACTTGCTTATCCTGACTCCCAAATTTCCATGTCAAACCTCTAACCCACCATGTCCTAGCAAACCGTTGATTGGCTATGTTACCGCTTTGCTCAGCCCCTCTTATAGTGTTGCTAGTTGCAGGTGAAGATTGGAGACCGTTCCTTGTTGGAACATCATTTACTTTTTGGGATATCATTATATTGCCATGTTATCTTAATGCATCTATATACTTGGTAAAGGGTGGAAGGCTCGGCATCTCGCCTAGTGTTTTGTTCCACTCTTGCCGCCCTAGTTTCCGTCATATCGGTGTTATGTTCCCAGATTTTATGTTCCTTACGCGGTTGGGTTATAATGGGAACCCCTTGATAGTTCACCTTGATTAAAGCTTTTCCAGAACTGCCCAACCTTGGTTTTACCATTTGCCACCTAGCCTCTTTTTCCCTTGGGTTTCCGGAGCCCGAGGGTCATCTTATTTAAAACCCCCGGGCCAGTGCTCCTCTGAGTGTTGGTCCAACCTAGAGCCCGTTGCAGCGCCACCTCGGGGAAACTCGAGGGCAGGTTTTAGTTGTACGGGTTGCTTATCCGATTGTGCCCTGAGAACGAGATATGTGCAGCTCCTATCAGGATTTGTTGGCACATTCGGGCGGTGTTGTTGGATTTGTTTTAACTTGTCGAAGTGTCTTGTAGAACCGAGATACCGAGCCTGATTGGAATGTCTCGGGAGGAGGTCTATTCCTTCGTTGACCGTGAGAGCTTGTCATGGGCTAAGTTGGGACTCCCCTGCAGGGATTTGAACTTTCGAAAGCCGTGCCCGTGGTTATGGGCAGATGGGAATTTGTTAATGTCCGGTTGTAGATAACTTGAACCTTAACTTAATTAAAATGAATCAACTGTGTGAGTTGCCGTGATGGTCTCTTCTCGGCGGAGTCCGAGAAGTGAACACGGTGTTGGAGTAATGCTTGCCGCAGGATGCCCTCTAGTTACTCGTTCGCGCTTTGCCTCCTCTTCTCGCTCTCTTTTGCGAACAGGATAGCCACCATATATGCTAGTCGCTTGTTGCAGCTCCACATATTTTACCTTGCCTTACCTATGAGCTTAAATAGTCTTGATCGCGAGGGTGCGAGATTGCTGAGTCCCTGTGGCTCACAGATTACTTCCAAACCAGATGCAGGGCCTGATGACTCCGTTCCAGATGACGCGCTTGAGCTCAAGTGGGAGTTCGACGAGGACTCACGCCGTTACTACGTGTCTTTCCCTGATGATCAGTAGTGGTGCCCAGTTGGGGTGATCGGGACCGTGTCGCATGTTGGGTTATCTTTTATTTTGGCGCCGTAGTCGGGCCATGAGTGTTGGATTGATGTAATGCTATTTATGTACTTTGATTGACGTGGCGAGTGTAAGCCAACTATGTATCTCCCCTTTTATTATCTATATTACATGGGATGTTGTGAAGATTGCCTAACTTGCGACATTGCTTTCAATGTGGTTATGCCTCTAAGTCGTCCCTCGACACGTGGGAGCTATAGCCGCATCGAGGGTGTTACAAGTTGGTAATCAGAGCCTTCCCCGACCTTAGGAGCCCCCATTGCTTGATCGTTTTTAGCAGCCGAGTTGTGTCTAGAAAAATGTTTTGAGTCATTTAGGAATTATATATCGGAGAGTTTAGGAATTCTTTTTACTCCCCAGTCTCCTCATCGCGCTGGTAAGGCATCCTGACGTAGAGTTTTGACTCTTCTCTTCTCAAATTTCACAAAAAAAATTAGGATCACGTGGGTATCTTGGAATCGTTCCGATGGTTTTGTGACGAGAACATTGTTCTTGGTGCCTCCTGTCTTTAGGGGTTGTGGCAGTGTCCCGGGGCGTTGAGCTCCAAGGTGTTGTTGTCACAATTTTATTGTTACAGTTCTGGAATACATGAGTTTAGTATGCGACATCGAAAATCTCTTTTATGCAGTTCGTTGGTGAGATAATCTCGACGCCACCCAGTACTGGGGCGGGAGTTCGGGAGTATCGCCATAACTTGTATAACGGATGCTTTTCGAAGGTTGAGGTAGATGGTTTCCGAAGTTTTTCTCGGTTATGTGTTGAAGGATGGATACAGCTGGATGTAGGATTTGCTAGATTTGGGTGAGATATTATGCTTCCCCTGTATCCCCAACACCTGATTGCATAACCGGAAAGGTTCGGGAGTTTCATAGGTGGGAATTCTTGTAGCTCTAGTTCTTCTTCCACGGATATTTGGTTTGAGATTGGGATTTTCTTACCGAGTATTCGTTCTTGATCCGTACCTTGTTGATTTATTTCTCTACCTAAATTCTAAGTGGCTTCTCAATTTATGGATATGTGACCATTTCAAGTGGAATGCATTCGTTCTTATGTTCGGATGTGAAGACTTTATGTTGCAATTTCAACCCGTTTGATTCAGCTTCATTTTATCTGTCTATGTGCTAACGGTGGTCAACCTCATCAGGATGGCTCCCGCTAAGAGCACCAATCAGAATTAGAATCAGGATCCGCCACCACCTCCTCCTCCTCCGGAGGCATGGCAAGCTGTGATGGCCGCAACCAATGCAAACACACAGTTGATCATGCAAATTCTTCAAGAGCGCAATCAAGCGAACCAAGGCAACCAAGGCAACAATCAGAATCACTTTGCTACACTCAACCAGTTCCTTGCTAACGGGCCAAAGACTTTCAGCAATTGTGTTTAGGCAACTGATGCTGACGATTGGCTCGTGGATCTGTGCAAGCATTTCGAGTGCAGTAACGTCAGGCCTAAGGACTTTGTCAAGTTCGCTTCCTTCCAACTCAAAGACCAAGCTGCAGAATGGTTCCAGCAGTACAAGGATTCCAGAGGAGGCCGTGTGATTACCTGGGATGAATTCCGTCAAGATTTCAGAGCTCATCATATCCCCCAGAGCGTGGTTGAAAGCAAGCGTGAGGAATTCCGCAACCTGAAGCAAGGCTCTTTGTCTGTCTATGACTACAACATGTTGTTTCAGAAGCTCGCCCGCTTTGCTAAACAGGACGTCCCTGACGAGAAGAGCATGATATACCAGTTCAGGGGTGGTCTCAGAGAAGAAATTCAGCTAGCTCTTGTCCTCCTTGAGCCCTTGAGATACGATGAGTTCTACAACATGGCATTGAAGCAAGAGGCCGCTCAACTGAGGTGTGATGCTTCCAAGAAGCGAGTCAGAGATGCTACTCCTTCTTGCTCTACTCAAGTGGCCAAGCAGCAGAAGTATTGGCTTCCTCCTCCGTTTCGTCAGCTGTATCAGCAAAAGAGCAAAGGTGGCAGTGGATCTTCCCACCGACCCAACCCTGGCTTTCAGAACAAGACTTCGTCTCAAGCTCCAAGATCGAGTACTCCGTATCACCGTCCGCTTTCAGAGGTCACGTGCAACAAGTGCCAACAGAAGGGTCACTATGCCAACAAATGCTTCAACCAGAGGCGTCTTCCTCCTCCTCCTCCTGTGAGATCGGCAAGTACAGCTGTGGTCTAGCATAACCCCAAGCACGCCAAGGTCAATATGGTCAAAGCAGCTCAGGCAGAGGACTCGTCAGATGTCATCATGGGTAACCTTCTTGTTAACGATATTCCTGCAAGAGTTCTTTTTGACACTTGTGCATTGCATTGTTTCGTGTCGAGACCTTTTGCATCTAAGCATGATTTTGTTACTCAAGTGTTGTCGAAACCGTTGGCTATTAACTCTCCGGCCCGTCAAATGATATCTTGAGTATGTGTTCCGGATGTTACAATCACTTTGGGTGACTATAAGTTCTTGTCTTCTCCAAACTTTCTTGGTGACTCGGATATTGATCTTATTCTCGGAATGGATTGGCTTTCTATGCACAAGGCTCAGCTTGATTGTGCAGCCATGCAGATTCAATTGACTCATTCGTCTGAGGATGTAATTGTCTTTGCCGCTCATGATGATACCATCCGTCTATTTTCTCTCAATGAGAAGGGTGAACTGGATGCTATCTCGCAAATCCTAGTCGTTTGCGAATATCAAGACGTCTTTCCAGAAGAGCTTCCAGGAATGCCTCCGCACTGGCCACTTGAATTCGTCATCGATCTTGAGCCTGGCACGGAACCAGTTTGCAAGCGTCCTTACAAGCTCGCACCTGAAGAGTTGAAGGAGATGAAGAAGCAACTCGATGTTCAAGAGAGAATGGGCCTCATCCGACCTAGTTCTTCTCCGTGGGGTTGTGGTGTTCTTTTTGTGAAGAAGAAGGATGGAACGGACCGACTTTGTGTTGATTACCGTCCATTGAACAAGAAGACCATCAAGAACAAATACCCACTTCCCAACATCAACGAGCTGTTCGAACAACTCAAAGGTGCCCAAGTATTCTCCAAGCTTGATCTCCGTATGGGTTATCATCAGATCCGAATCCATGAGCAAGATATTCCCAAGACGGCTTTCAGGACAAGCTATGGTTCATATGAATACACTGTCATGTCTTTTGGCCTCGTCAACTCTCCTCCGACGTTCTCTCGCATGATGAACTTCATCTTCAACGCCTACACCAATGACTTCGTTTTGGTCTATCTCGACGACATTCTGGTCTTTTCAAAGAACAAGGAAGATCATGCCAAGCACTTGCGTTTGGTGCTTGATAAGCTCAGGGAACACAAGTTCTACGCCAAGTTCTCCAAGTGCGTATTTTGGCTCGATGAGGTTCTTTATATTGGTCATATCATATCTGCCAAGGGCATTGCGGTGAATCCTGAGAAGGTGTCTGCAATTGTGACTTGGGAACCTCCTCAGAACGTGAAGCAACACCGTAGCTTCCTCGGTCTCGCAAGCTACTTTCGAAGATTCGTTGAGAACTTTTCTAAGATCGCGAAGCCTCTCTCAAATCTTCTCCAGAAGCACGTCAAGTACGTTTCGTCTCCGGAGTGTGACATTGCTTTCAACACTTTGAAAGAGAAATTGGTCACCGCTCCAGTTCTGACTCCGCATGATGAATCCAAGCCGTACAAGGTTTTTTGTGATGCCTCTCTCCAAGGTCTTGGCGCAGTGTTGATGCAAGAGAAGAAAGTTGTGGCTTATACCTCTCGCCAGTTGAATCCCAACGAGAAGAACTACCCCACTCATGACCTTGAGTTGGCGGCAGTTGTGCATGCTCTTTTGACTTGGAGACATCTCTTATTGGGAACAAAAGTGGACATTTTCACTGATCACAAGAGTCTCAAGTACATCTTCACTCAGCCTAATCTCAACCTCAGGCAGACTCAATGGGTAGAAATGATTCAAGAGTATAATCCGAGTATCGAGTATACTCCAGGCAAGACCAATGTGATTGCTGACGCATTGAGCAGGAAGGCTCATTGCAGCAGTCTGATTCTCAAGCCTTATCAACCCGAGCTTTGTGAAGCTTTCCGCAAACTTAATCTGCAAGTTGTTCCTCAAGGTTTCCTCACCAACCTTCAAGTCTCTCCTACCTTGGAAGACCAGATTCACCAAGCTCAGCTTCTTGATGCTATGGTGAAAAAGGTGAAGATTGGGATTGCCAAGAGTCAACCCAAGTACAAGTGCTACCGCCTTGATGACAAGGATACTCTCTTCTTCGAGGATCGTATTGTTGTGCCCAAAGGTGACCTTCGTAAAGTGATCATGAACGAGGCTCACAATTCTCTCCTCTCCATCCATCGTGGGAGCACGAAAATGTATCAGGACCTCAAGCAGGCTTATTGGTGGACTCGAATGAAGCGCGAGATTGCTCAGTTCGTGAATGAATGTGATGTCTGCAAAAGAGTGAAGGCAGAACACCAAAGGCCAGCTGGTCTCCTCCAACCTCTTGCCATTCCAGAATGGAAGTTTGACCACATTGAGATGGACTTTGTGACGGGGTTTCCAAAGTCCAAATGTGGCAATGATGCTATATTCGTGGTCATCGACAAACTCACTAAAGTGGCTCACTTTCTGCCTATCAAAGAGTCAATCACTGCAGCTCAATTGGCGGAGCTATATACTTCTCGAATTGTCTCTCTGCACGGTAATCCACAAGTGATCTCTTCAGATCGTGGCAACATCTTTACCTCCAAGTTTTGGGAATCTTTCCAGAAGGCCATGGGCACCAACATCCGCTTCAGCACAGCTTTCCATCCTCAAACTAGCAGTCAAGTCGAGCGTGTCAACCAGATTCTTGAAGATATGCTCAGGGCTTGTGTGATCTCCTTCGGCATGAAGTGGGAGGATTGTCTTCCTTATGCTGAATTCTCCTACAACAACAGTTTTCAAGCAAGTTCGGGCAAGGCCCCATTTGAAATTCTGTATGGCAGGAAGTGTCGTACCCCTCTCAACTGGTCCGAAACCGGTGAACGTCAGCTTTTGGGTAATGACTTAATCACAGAGGCAGAGGAAATGTGCAAAGTCATTCGAGATAACCTCAAAGCAGCCCAATCCTGCCAGAAGAGCTACTATGATAGTAAGCACCATGATTTGGCTTTCGAGATCGGAGATCATGTTTACCTCCGCGTCTCTCCAATGAAAGGTACTCGTTGCTTCGGTATCAAAGGGAAGCTTGCCCCTAGATACGTGGGACCTTTCAAGATTGTCAGCAAGAGAGGCGATCTCGCCTATCAACTCGAGCTTCCTTCAAACTTTGCAAATGTGCATGACGTGTTCCATGTCTCTCAGCTCCGAAAGTGCTTCAAGACTCTTGACCGCACCGTCAACTTCGAGGACATTGAGCTCCAAGAAGATCTCTCTTATCGTGAGCACCCCGTTGCTATTCTTGAAGAGACTGAACGCAAGACTCGTAACAAGTCAATCAAATTCCTTAAAGTCAAGTGGTCACACCATTCCGACCGTGAAGCTACCTGGGAACGCGAGGATCACCTCCGTTCTGAGTACCCGGCGTTCTTTCAGCCCTAGATCTCGGGACGAGATCCTTTCGTAGTGGTGGAGTGCTGTAACACCCCGGATATGATTTTCCCAATATGTACTCCAACTCTTGCCGTTTCTGGCGTTAAGTTATTTTATTTTCTCGGGTTCGGGTTTTTCTCTCCGTGTGTTGTTATCGTTGTCATGCATCTCATATCATGTCATCATGTGCATTGCATTTGCAAACGTGTTCATCTCATGCATTCAAACATTTTCCCCGTTGTCTGTTTTGCATTCCAGCTCTCCGTTCTCCTCCGGTGGTCATTTCTACTTTTCTTCCATGTGTAGGGATAAAAAATTTCTAGATTGGACCGAGGCTTGCCAAGCGGCCTTGGTTTACTACCGGTAGACTTCCTGTCAAGTTTCGTACCATTTGGACTTTGTTTGATGCTCCAACGTTTAACCGATGGACCGAAAAGGCCTCGTGTGTGTTGTAGCCCAACACCCCTCCAAGTTAGCCCAAAACCCACCAAAACCCTCTCCATCATATAGAGCGTTCGATCACGATCGCGTGGCCGAAAACCGCACCTCATTTGGACACTCCTAGCTCCCTCTACCTCTATATAAAGCACCCCTCCTCAAAATTCCGGATCTCCCCTTCCAAACCCTAAAAATATCGTCTCCGCCACCACCGGACACGTCCGGACGGAGCCGGACGCGTCCGCCGCCTCCGCCGACCAACCCGGCGCCGCCACGTGGCCCGGGCGCCCCACTTCGCCGCCGCCACCGACGTGGGCCCGCAGACCCAGCGCCGGCCCTCCCCTCCGCCCGACCAGGCCTCTCCACCGCGCCGCCTCTCCGCTCGACCGTCGCCCGGCGTTCGTCCGCCGCCGCCTCGCCTCAAGTCCGGCGGATCCGGGCCGCCACGCCGACTCCGGCGACCGCCCGCGCCCCGCCGCCTCTCCACCGGCCGGCGCAGCTCCGGCGAGCGCCGCCCCACCGCCTGTCCACCGCTCGGCGCCATCTCGCCGCACCACCACCTCCTCACCGCCCCGGCAAGTCCGCCGACGTCTTCTCCGGCGAACCTCGAAGAACGCGCCGCCACTACAGTGCAGATCTCAGATCCAAAACTTCTCGGGTTGACTTTTTGCCCGAAACCCTAACTATTTTGCTCCTGTTCATCGTGCCTTAGCTTTGCATCCGTAGCTCCGTTTTGGGCATATAGCACATCAAAATGTTCGTCTCAGAGAGAACATCATTTCTTCTCATTGCATCATTTTCATTTGATCTCATCTTGATGCCCGAAATTCTGTTGGAAAAGTGCTATTTGAGATAATTGTCAGATCTGCTGCTCCAATTAGATATTTGTCATTTTTGCCATGATTAATGTGTGCATGATATGCCCCTGAGCTCTACATGTGTTTTGTTATATGTTTTACCATCTATCCAGAGGTGCAATCCATGTATTTTTGTGATGTGTGTGGTGACTAGCACAAGCTTGCAAAGTGGAGCATTCGTTAATGCTGATTTCAGGGACTTAGCATTTCCACCAAGTCCTTGAGCTATTTATCTCAATATGCCACATGTTCTTGTCGTTTCCTAGTGATCCGTGCCTCTTTTGAGGATGACCAGTAAGGATGTTTTGTTAATCTTGTAGTGCTCTATCCATCCATTTCTTTGTTTGCAATTATGGAGCACCCTAGATTCAGTCAATCGAGCTCTACTTTTGTTATTTCGTGAATCTGGGCAGATTGTCTACTTGTTAGCGATTTTGCCGAGGATGTTGTAGTTGATCCGTGCATGCTATGTTATTGTTCTTGCCATGTCTAGCTTGTATTTTGTGTATTCTTGACAGGTGCATGCTTAGATTGTCATGACTTGCTCTGTAGTGAGTGCATCGAGCTCGTTAACATGCCTACTGGATATCTATTTCAGCATGCTCCGGTTTTCACCAAGTCTGAGAACTGATTATGTTTTTGCCATGTTCACATGCTTGCAAATGTATTTTCTGATCCCTTTTGGCTCAAGGTCACTAAAGGACTTTTGTTAAGCTCTTTAAGTAGCTCCATGCCATGCTTTACTTTGTCATGTTCAGGTCTTGTAGCATATAGTTTTCATGCTCCAAAGAGTGCTATCTGATCTGAAATTCCAGACAAGTGTTAATTTCACTAAGTCTGAAATCTGTTTACCAAATGCATTTTTGCCATGCTTGTTTGAACCTGTTAATTGATGAATTGGCCGTAGCTCAGTGCTAGTCTTTTGTTAAGCATCATGAGTGGATCCATGCCATGTATTTTGATGCCATGTTTGAGTGCGGTAGCATGTTCATCTTGTTGCATCTAGTCGACTACTTGTTGTAAATCGCAGAACGTGGTCATATTTGAATTGCTTGCCATTTCCAAACCGTAACTCCGATTCCGGCGTTCTTTATATCGTTTATAAGATATTTCATCTCAACTTTCCAGTGGCACACTTGGATTTCCAAATTGAGGCCAGGTTCATGCATTCCTTGTCAAATCTTGCATATGCATCGCATATTGCATCCCGCATAGCATACCATCTTTGCATCATATTGTTTGAGCTTTGCACGTGGTTGATTGTGTCCTTGTTGCTTTTTTGTCTTGTTTGGGTAGAGCCGGGAGACGAGTTCGCTAACGAGGAGCCAGTTGAGTTTGCTTTCGAGGATCCAGTCAACTCTGACAACTTTGCAGGCAAGATGATCATACCCTCGAAATCACTACTATCTTTGCTTTGCTAGATGCTCGCTCTTTTGCTAGGCCTATGCTACGATGCCTACCACTTGCTTATCATGACTCCCAAATTGCCATGTCAAACCTCTAACCCACCATGTCCTATCAAACCGTTGATTGGCTATGTTACCGCTTTGCTCAGCCCCTCTTATAGTGTTGCTAGTTGCAGGTGAAGATTGGAGACCGTTCCTTGTTGGAACATCATTTACTTGTTGGGATATCATTATATTGCCATGTTATCTTAATGCATCTATATACTTGGTAAAGGGTGGAAGGCTCGGCCTCTCGCCTAGTGTTTTGTTCCACTCTTGCCGCCCTAGTTTCCGTCATATCGGTGTTATGTTCCTAGATTTTGCGTTCCTTATGCGGTTGGGTTATAATGGGAACCCCTTGATAGTTCTCCTTGATTAAAGCTTTTCTAGCAATGCCGAACCTTGGTTTTACCATTTTCCACCTAGCCTCTTTTTCCCTTGGGTTTCCGGAGCCCGAGGGTCATCTTATTTAAACCCCCCCGGGCCAGTGCTCCTCTGACTGTTGGTCCAACCTAGAGCCCCTTGCAGCGCCACCTCGGGGAAACTCGAGGGCAGGTTTTAGTTGTACGGATTGCTTATCCGATTGTGCCCTGAGAACGAGATATGTGCAGCTCCTATCGGGATTTGTCGGCACATTCGGGCGGTGTTGCTGGATTTGTTTTAACTTGTCGAAGTGTCTTGTAGAACCGAGATACCGAGCCTGATCGGAATGTCTCTGGAGGAGGTCTATTCCTTCGTTGACTGTGAGAGCTTGTCATGGGCTAAGTTGGGACTCCCCTGAAGGGATTTGAACTTTCGAAAGCCCTGCCCGTGGTTATGGGCAGATGGGAATTTGTTAATGTCCGGTTGTAGATAACTTGAACCTTAACTTAATTAAAATGAATCAACTGTGTGAGTTGCCATGATGGTCTCTTCTCGGCGGAGTCCGAGAAGTGAACACGGTGTTGGAGTAATGCTTGGTGCAGGATGCCCTCTAGTTACTCGTTCGCGCTTTGCCTCCTCTTCTCGCTCTCTTTTGCGAACAGGATAGCCACCATATATGCTAGTCGCTTGCTGCAGCTCCACATATTTTACCTTGCCTTACCTATGAGCTTAAATAGTGTTGATCGCGAGGGTGCGAGATTGCTGAGTCCCTGTGGTTCACAGATTACTTCCAAACCAGATGCAGGGCCTGATGACTCTGTTCCAGATGACGCGCTTGAGCTCAAGTGGGAGTTCGACGAGGACTCACGCCATTACTACGTGTCTTTCCCTGATGATCAGTAGTGGTGCCCAGTTGGGGTGATCGGGACCGTGTCGCATGTTGGGTTATCTTTTATTTTGGCGCCGTAGTCGGGCCATGAGTGTTGGATTGATGTAATGCTATTTATGTACTTTGATTGACGTGGCGAGTGTAAGCCAACTATGTATCTCCCCTTTTATTATCTATATTACATGGGATGTTGTGAATATTGCCTAACTTGCGACATTGCTTTCAATGAGGTTATGCCTCTAAGTCGTGCCTCGACACGTGGGAGCTATAGCCGCATCGAGGGCGTTACATCGTGAGGGCAACTTCGGTGGCCCACTCCGGCAAGAGCGCGGCCGCAGCCGCCATGCGCGTGCTAACAAGGTGCATGAGCACGGCCGCAATTTGCGACCGGGCCGCAAAGGCAACCCAAACGCCCGCTGTTGCTTCTCAGGTGGCGCCAGCAACATCTGCCTCGGGGATAACAACTGACGAGAGCGGCACAATAGTTGTCCGTTCCGCAGCGGCGGCCTTAGCCCTGATGGAGGCCGCCCACGACCATGTCGAGGCCGCCCACGCCCAGCTCCTGGTGGTCACCGCACAAATCGAACGAAGCTTCTCCGACAACGGCCGGCCACGGCGGAAGAGCTGGCAATCGCCGAGAGCATTCGAGCAGCCGTCTATTCCTCCGCCGCATACCTTGCGACGACGGAGCCCGTCCAAGCCTAGATCGCGTCTGCCCACTGATTTCTACTACAAACTTCTTCTTCTAAACGTTGTTGGGCCTCCAAGTGCAGAGGTTTGTAGGACAGCAGCAAATTTTCCTCAAGTGGATGACCTAAGGTTTATCAATCCGTGGGAGGCATAGGATGAAGATGGTCTCTCTCAAACAACCCAGCAACCAAATAACAAAGAGTCTCTTATGTCCCCAACACACCCAATACAATGGTAAATTGTATAGGTGCACTAGTTCGGCGAAGAGATGGTGATACAAGTGCAATATGGATAGTAGATAATGGTTTTTGTAATCTGAAAATATAAAAACAGCAAGGTAACAAGTGGTAAATGTGAGCATAAACGGTATTGCAATGCTAGGAAACAAGGCCTAGGGTTCATACTTTCACTAATGCAAGTTCTCTCAACAATAATAACATAATTTTATCATATAACTATCCCTCAACATGCAACAAAGAGTCACTCCAAAGTCACTAATAGCGGAGAACAAACGAAGAGATTATTGTAGGGTACGAAACCACCTCAAAGTTATTCTTTCTGGTCGATCTATTCAAGATTCCGTACTAAAATAACACGAAGCTATTATTTCCGTTCAATCTATCCTAGAGTTCATACTAGAATAACACCTTAAGACACAAATCAACCAAAACCCTAATGTCACCTAGATACTCCAATGTCACCTCAAGTATCTGTGGGTATGATTATATGATATGCATCACACAATCTCAGATTCATCTATTAAACCAACACAAAGAACTTCAAAGAGTGCCCCAAAGTTTCTACCGGAGAGTCAAGACGAAAACGTGTGCCAACCCCTATGCATAAGTTCACGAGGTCACGGAACTCGCAAGTTGATCACCAAAACACACATCGAGTGGATCACGTGATATCCCATTGTCACCACAGATAAGCACATGCAAGGCATACATCAAGTGTTCTCAAATCCTTGAAGACTCAATCTGATAAGATAATTTCAAAGGGAAAACTCAATCCATTACAAGAGAGTAGAGGGGGAGAAACATCATAAGATCCAACTATAATAGCAAAGCTCGCGATACATCAAGATCGTGCGAATCAAGAACACGAGAGAGAGAGAGAGAGGGAGAGAGAGAGAGATCAAACACATAGCTACTGGTACCTATCCTCAGCCCCGAGGGTGAACTACTCCCTCCTCATCATGGAGAGTGCCAGGATGATGAAGATGGCCACCGGTGAGGGATCCCCCTCCCCCTCCGGCAGGGTGCCCGAAGTCCCGACCTATTCTGCTCCTCGATGTTTTTAGGGTGTATGGACATATATAGGCGAAAGAAGTTGGCCAGGGGATCCACGAGGGGCCCACAAGGGTGGGGGTGCGCCCAGGGGGGTAGGGTGTGCCTCCCTGCCTCGTGATTTCCTTGAAGCTTCCCTAACGTCTACTCCAAGTCTCCTAGGTTGCTTTTGTTCCAAAAATAACTCTCTCGAAGGTTTCATTCCGTTTGGACTCCACTTGATATTCCTTTTCTTCGAAACACTGAAATTGGCAATAAATCAACATTTTGGGCTGGGCCTCCGGTTAATAGGTTAGTCCCAAAAATAATATAGAAGTGTATAATAAAGCCAATAAACACCCAAAACCGGTAATATAATAGCATGGAACAATAAAAAATTATAGATGCGTTGGAGACGTATCACCCATGCCCAGCTCGTGGCGGCCTTTTCCAAAGAGATGGCGGACGCGGATGGCGAGATGCTTGCCGAGTATGGTGCGATGGATGCCATGGAGCCCCTTCCCCAGGAGACCGTCGGGCGCAAGTTGGACATGGAGGCGGCGGCGGAGATTGACGAGCACCAATCGTAGTAGTACTCTATGTTTTGTTTAATTAAGAGCGTTGGTATTTAATTTGTTAGAGTAATGTTTAGGTCAGCTAGCTCTGTTTAATTGCTGAACTTGCTCGATTAAGAAGTGTGGGTGTGCTGTAGTCTCCTTTGTGTACCCAAATTATGCAATGATGTAGATGACCACTGTAACCATGGATATTCGAACCAAAACTTTTGACGTCCAAACTCATCACACACGGGTTAAGCTATCTTAATCATTTGTGATGTCCACATATCGTACACAATTCTGAATAAGGGATTGTGTCTGATGACACTTTGTGCGCCAGGTTTTTGGCTGAAGCGATTCCCAATTTTCGGCTCTCGCTGAAATATCTACCTCCCCTCCCCCTCCCCCTTACCAAAAGCCACATTTCCCCTCTTTCCGCCTTCCTTTCCAAGTTGAAACCTTCTCTCCTTGCTTGCAGCATCGTCGCCTGCTCGCCGGTGACCCTCCTTCACGCTGCTTGGCCTCCTCTATCCAGGAAGGTGTTTCATACTTTTGATGTGCTCAAACTTTTTCAACTTTCACGCAATACATGAGCGTGAGCCATGGACATAGCACTATAGGTGGAATAGAATGATGGTTGTGGAGAAGACAAAAAGGAGAAGATAGTCTCACATCAACTAGGCATATCAACGGGCTATGGAGATGCCCATTAATAGATATCAATGTGAGTGAGTAGGGATTGCCATGCAACGGATGCACTAGAGTTATAAGTGTATGAAAGTTTAACAAAAGAAACTAAGTGGGTGTGCATCCAACTTGCTTGCTCATGAAGACCTAGGGCAATTTGAGGATGCCCATCATTGGAATATACAAGCCAAGTTCTATAATGTAAAATTCACACTAGTTTATGAAAGTGACAACATAGGAGACTCTCTATCATGAAGATCATGGTGCTACTTTGAAGCACAAGTGTGGAAAAAGGATAGTAACATTGTCCCTTCTCTCTTTTTCTCTCATTTTTTTATTTGGGCCTTCTTTTTTTTTGGCCTCTTTTCTTTTTTCGTCTGGAATCTCATCCCGACTTGCGGGGGAATGATAGTCTCCATCATCCTTTCCGCACTGGGACAATGCTCTAATAATGATGATCATCACACTTGATTTTACTTACGACTCAATACTTAGAACAAAATATGACTCTATGTGAATGCCTCCGGTGGTGTACTGGGATATGCAATGAATCAAGAGTGACATGTATGAAAAAATAATGAACGGTGGCTTTGCCACAAATACGATGTCAACTACATGATCATGCATGGCAATATGACAATGATGAAGCATGTCATAATAAACGGAACGGTGGAAAGTTGCATGGAAATATATCTCATAATGTCTATGGAAATGCCATAATAGGTCGGTATGGTGGCTGTTTTGAGGAAGTTATATGGTGGGTGTATGATACCGGCGAAAAAGTGTGCGGTAATAGAGAGGCTAGCAAATGTGGAAGGGTGAGAGTGCGTATAATCCATGGACTCAATATTAGTCATAAAGAACTCACATACTTATTGCAAAAATATATTAGTTATCGAAACAAAGTACTACAGCATGCTCCTAGGGGGGTAGATTGGTAGGAAAATACCATTGCTCGTCCCCAACCGCCACCCATAAGGAAGACAATCAATAAATAAATCATGCTCCGACTTCATCACATAACGGTTCACCATACATGCATGCTACGGGAATCACAAACTTCAACACAAGTATTTCTCAAATTCACAACTACTCAACAACCATGACTCTAATATCACCATCTCCATATATCAAAACAATTATCAAGTATCAAACTTCTCATAGTATTCAATGCACTTATATGAAAGTTTTTATTATGCCTAAAAGCAAATTACCATGCGGTTCTAAAAGACTCTCAAAATAATATAAGTGAAGCATGAGAGTTCATCTATTTCTTCAAAATAAAACCACCGCCATGCTCTAAAAGGATATAAGTGAAGCACTAGAGCAAATGACAAACTACTCCGAAAGATATAAGTGAAGATCAATGAGTAATCGAATAATTATGCAACTATGTGAAGACTCTCTAACATTTAATAATTTCCCATCTTGGTATTTTATTCAAACATCAAGCAAAACAAAGTAAAATAAAATGACGTTCCAAGAAAAACACATATTATGTGGTGAATAAATATATAGCTCCAAGTAAAGTTACCGATGAATGAAGACGAAAGAGGGGATGCCATCCGGGGCATCCCCAAGCCTAGGCTCTTGGTTGTCCTTGAATATTACCTTGGGGTGCCTTGGGCATCCCCAAGATTAGGCTCTTGCCACTCCTTATTCCATAGTCCATCGAATCTTTACCCAAAACTTGAAAACTTCACAACACAAAACTTAACAGAAAACTCGTAAGCTCCGTTAGTATAAGAAAATAAATCACCACTTAGGTACTATTGTGAACTCATTCTAAATTCATATTGGTGTAATATCTACTGTATTCCAACTTATATATGGTTCATACCCTCCGATACTACTCTTAGATTCATCAAAATAAGCAAACAACACATAGAAAACAGAATCTGTCAAAAACAGAACAATCTGTAGTAATCTGGATCAAATGTATACTTCTGGAACCCCAAAAATTCTAAAATAAATTGATGGACGTGAGGAATTTATCTATTAATCATCTGCAAAAATAATCAACAAAGTAGCACTCTCTAGTAAAACATAGCAGCAAATCTCGTGAGCGCTAAAGCTTCTATTTTTTACAGCAAGATCGCAAAGACTTTCCCCAAGTCTTCCCAAAGGTTCTACTTGGCACAAACACTAATTGAAACATAAAAAATCAATCATAACAGAGGCTAGATAAATTATTTATTACTAAACAGGAACAAAAAGCAAGGAACAAAAATAAAATTGGGTTGCCTCCCAACAAGCGCTATCATTTAACGCCCCTAGCTAGGCATGATGATTTCAATGATGCTCGCATAAAAGATAAGAACTGTAACATAAAGAGAGCATCATGAAGAATATGACTAGATAATTTAAGTCTGACCTATCGGTGTTCTGGGAACAGGGGTCCCCAGACTTGCCTGCCTGCGGCCCATGGCGTGGCTTTGTTGGCAAGCCTGTACGGCCCATCTTCATCTACAAGGAATCAAGACCCTCGCGAGGGGCCAAGCCTCGTGAGGCGGACGACACAAGACCTCCTCAGGAGAAGCCTCATCAGGCCTGCTCGTGAGGGGTGGAGGGCTCAAGGTCAGGCAAACCTCGCGAGGTTCTCGTGACGTAAGCCGTGACGATCGAGACCAGGCGGGCGCCAGCGCGCATAGCGTCCTTGTTTCCTCTTTGGTGCTAAGGGGGAAAGCGCAGGCGCGGATTACCGAGGCATCAAGCTAAGGTTTCCATATTGGTGCAACGAGACCAAGACCAGAAGGACGGCAAGACGGACTTCACCATGGAGCCCAGAGCGGCGTCACCACCGGAGCCTTTGGCAGGCGAAGACCACCTTTTGTCAGGATAGCTTGTACTAGTTGTCCCCTTTCAAATTGGCCGTTATTGGCTCCCTTCCCGATCAATATATGGGGAGAGGACCATGGCCTCTATAAATAGAACTAGCCACCACCATAGAGGGATATACAAGATCACCCTCAGCCACACAAGTGCACCAAGCACAAGAACACCTCAACCTGAGGAGGCCGCTCTTCCCTTTGTACTGTTCATCCTTATCCCAAGAGGCAATCCACCACCACCACACTGGAGTAGGGTATTACACCACAACGGTGGCCCAAACCAGTATAAATCTTGTGTCCCTTGTGTTGCGAGTTCGTTGAGTTAGTTCGTGAGATCTAGGCTAAGTTAGGACGTGGATCGATAGGGGGGGAGATCTTCGCGCGCACCCTAGTGTTCGAACATTAAGGGTTTTGCTGGAACCCGTGATCCGACATTTGGTGCGCCAGGTAGGGGTGCGACGGAGTCTTCCTTCCGTCGGCTCGCGTTCCATCGGTGCCCACGGCGGCACTCGGGGGCTCCGAGCCCTCGCCCCCGCCTTGCGGTTTGTACAGTGGCCACCCAAATTCAAGCCGGAGATGCCACCACGCTACGACGGCGCGGCGGACCCGTCGGCTTTCCTACTGGCATAGGAGGAGGTCGTCTTGGAAGCCGGGGGCGACGACAAGGTCATGGCCAACTGGTTCCCAATAGCCCTTGCGGGAGCGCCGCGCGCCTGGCTCCTCCACTTGCCGGAGTCTTCTATCGTCACCTGGGAGGAGCTGCGCGGCCTCTTCGTCACACACTTCGGGGAACCAGCGGCCCCCGTCGTCGCAGCTCTTCTCGGCGGTTCGCAAGCACCACCCTCAGATCGGCACCTCAAGCCATACCTTCGCCAGATCGGCGTCGCCTCCAAGCGCCCGGGGGCTCCGCCCGGCTGAGCCACGCCTGAGGCCAATCTCACCTTCAACTCGGAGGACCATCCTGCTTCCACCATCTGTTCGGGTGCGCTCCCAATGCTGTACGCACCCACCATCTGCCACGTATCCATCACCAAGACGCTCGTCGATGGCGGCGTCGGCCTCAATGTGCTCTCTGTCAAGGCCTTCACCCTCCTTCACGTACCGTTCGAGCAACTCCGCCCCAGCAAGCATTTCTCGGGAGTTGGCGGGGGCCCCGCCCGCTCCCTGGGGTAGATCCACCTCCCCGTGACCTTCGGCATGCACGACAACTACCGCATCGAGCTCATCGACTTCGACATTGCCCGCATTGGCCTTCCATACAACGCCATCCTCGGGTACCCAGCTTTGGCCTAGTTCATGGCCGCAACCCATCCTGCTTACAATCTCAAGAAGATGCCGGGGAGCCAGGGCATCCTCACCATCAAGGGGGACACCCAAGGAGGCCCTGGCGGTGCTCAAGCTCACCCTCAAGGCCGCCGCGGCAGCGCGACCCACCAACGCGGATACTTCCAAGGCCAAGGGAGCCGTACCAACCAAGAAGAACCAATTCTTCACTCAGGCCAAGGCAGAAACCAAGCAAGTGTTGGTTGAGGAGGATGAGTCCTCAGGGGAAACCTTCACCATAGGCGCCAACCTCGAGCCCACTCAGGAGGAGGCGCTAGTGAAGTTTTTGCATGCAAACGAGGAAGTGTTCACCTGGGAGCCCGACGACCTGGTAGGGGTCCCAAGAGAGGTAATAGAGCACCACCTGAAGGTGTGCCCCAATGTATGCCCTGTGAAGCAGAAGGCAAGGTGGCAATCCACGGAGAAGCAAGCTTTCATCGTCCAAGAAACCCGCAAGTTGGAGGCCGCGGGTGTCATTCATGAGGTTCTTTACCCCGAGTGGCTGGCGAACCCCGTCATCGTACCCAAGAAAGGCGGGAAGGAGCGGATGTGTGTCGACTTCACCAACCTCAACAAGGCCTGCCCCCAAGATCCGTTCCCGCTTTCGCGCATCGACCAGATCATCGACTCCACCGCCGAGTGCGATTTGCTATGCTTCCTGGATGCGTTCTCAGGATATCACCAGATCAAGATGGCGGTAGAAGATATGGAGAATACGGCCTTCCTGACCCTGTGTGGTGTGTACTGCTACACCTGCATGCTGTTCGGACTGCGCAATTCGGGCGCAACCTTCCAACGACTCATGTACATCGCCTTAGGGCAGCAGCTCGGGAGAAACGCTGAAGCCTACGTTGACGACATCGTGGTGAAGTCTTGGGAGGCGAAGACCTTGATCTGAGACCTAGAGGAGACCTTTGAAAGCCTTCGCCAGGTGGACTTGCTGCTCAATCCGAAGAAATGTGTGTTTGGCGTCCCTTCTGGCAAGCTGCTGGGTTTCCTGGTGTCCCACAGGGGGACCGAGGCCAACCCAGAAATGGTGAAGGCCATTGAAGACATGAGTCCACCACAGACCCTCAAGGAAATGCAAAAGCTGGCTGGTCGGGTGACTGCATTGGGGTGCTTCATCTCCAAGCTGGGAGAGCGCGCCCTGCCCTTCTTCAAGCTGATGAAAAAGAAGGGCCCGTTCGAGTGGACCCCGGAGGCCGACCAAGCTTTCCAAGACCTCAAAAGATACCTGACCAGCCCACTAGTTATGGTGGCGCCACGACCTCGCGAGCCACTAGTGCTCTACCTGGCTACTACTCTGTACTCAACCAACACGGCCCTGGTGGCGATTCGAGAAGAACACCAAGCCAAGAGCGCATCGCGCCGTGCCACGCCTCCAGCAGAGACGACGAAGGACTAGAAGGGTGCCGCAAGGGCCGAAGCAGCAGTGGCAGAGGGTCAGGCTCGGCATGATAACGCCCCCGAACCCGCGAAGACTTCGGCAAGCGACCAAGCATCGAGGCCTCTACCCCCTCAGGAGATTCCTCAGCTCCCAGGGGACGCAAACCTCGTCAGCACACCAACCCTCGTAGAGCACCCGGTATACTTCATTAGCACAGTGTTGAGGGACGCAAGAGCGCGATACCCCATGCCTCGGAAGCTCCTACTCGCACTCCTAGTCGCCTCGCAAAAGTTGTGGCACTACTTCCAGGGCCATCCCATCAAGGTCGTCTCAGCTTACCCATTGGAGAGAGTCCTCAGGAGCCCCAACTCTGCCAAAAGAGTCGCTGAATGGAACATCGAGTTGCAAGCATTCCAGCTGGAGTTCAGTACCACCAGGGTCATCAAGGGGGCCGCGCTCGCTGATTTCGTGGCAGAGTGGACAGATGCCCCAGTGTTTGAAGAAGGCGAGGACCGGTCCCTCTCGCCGGGAAGCGAGGCGCCTGACGGCCGGGTCATGTATTTTGATGGCGCCTTCGCACGTCAGGGCACGGGGGCTGGAGCTGTACTCATCTCGCCCACTCAGGACAACCTCTACTACGCCGTACAGCTCTGCTTCCAGCAGGGCGAGAAGGTCTCCAACAACATTGTAGAATACGAGGGCCTCATAGCCGGCCGGAAGGCTGCAATGGCATTGGGGGTGAAGCGTCTCACCATCAGGGGCGACTCACGACTCCTCGTAAACTTTTCCAATAAGGTGTATGAGTCGAAGGATGAGCACATGGAGGCATACCTCACGAAGGTGCGCAAGTAGGAGAAGCAATTTCTGGGCCTGGAATTGCAACACGTGCCCCGAGGCACCAACAAGGAAGCAGACGACATTGCTAGAAGAGAATCCAAGCGACAGCCCCAGGAGCCTGGCATCTTCGAGGAGCGGCTCTTCAAGCCATCAGCAACGCCACCGCTTCCGAGAGCAACTCGGCCTCGGGAGGAACTCCCACAACCGCCAGCCTTAGGAGCTCTAGCCTGTGGCCCGACCTCAGGAGCACGCCTACTCCTGGCGCTCGAGCCCCAGGAGGGATGCTGGACCAAGGAATTCAAGGAATACCTGATGCGAGGGGTGCTGCCAGAGAAGGAGGAAGAAGCGGAGCGCGTGGCCCGTCAGGCCACGGCATACTGCATCCAAGACGGTGAGTTATACAGAAAGTGACCAAATGACATTACACTGCATTGCATCTCCAGGGAACAGGGGAAAGAGTTGATAGATGACATACAAGGTGCAGACTGTGGGCACCACTCGTCGTCGCGAACCCTCATCGGCAAGGCATTCCGAAGTGGATTCTATTGGTCTACGGCACTCAACGATGCGGTCGAGCTGGTGAAGTCCTGCGAGGCCTGCCAATTCCACGCCAAGCAGATCCATCAGCCAGCTCAGTGCCTCCAGACCATCCCACTCTCACGGTCGTTTGTAGTCTGGGGGCTGGATATTCTGGGCCCGTTCCCTCGAGCGCCTGGGGGCTATCGATACCTCTACGTCGCCATCGACAAGTTCACCAAGTGGCCGGAGGTTGAAGCCGTCCGCGCCATCCCAGCGGGCTCTGCATTCAAGTTCATCAATGGCCTCGTGAGCCGCTTTGGGGTCCCCAACTGCATCATCACCGACAATGGCTCACAGTTCACTAGTAATCTCTCCAAGTCATATTGTGCTAACCTTGGAACGCAGATCTGCTACGCCTCAGTAGCACACCCCAGGAGCAACGACCAGGCCGAACGCGCCAACGCGGAGGTCCTGAAGGGCCTCAAGACTAGGACCTTCAAGAAAAAGCTCGAGGCCTGCGGTAGGGGCTGGCACGACGAACTCAAGTCTGTGTTGTGGTCGATTCGCACCACCGCCACCAAGCCAACGGGCAAAACCCCGTTCTTCCTCGTCTATGGAGCTGAAGTAGTCCTCCCTCACGAGGTCGAGCATCGCTCCGCGCGGGTCCTGGCATTTGATGAGACGCAGCAGGACGCCATGCGGGGGATGGACCTCGTGCTGGGGGAGGAGCGACGCCGTGAAGCTGCACTATGGGCGGCAAGATACCAGCAGGCGCTGCGGCGGTACCACTGCCGCAACATCCGCTCCAGGACTCTCGAGGTGGGTGACCTCGTCCTAAGGCGGGTGCTCTCCAGGGAGGGGCTACACAAGCTCTCGCCTATGTGGGAGGGCCCGATCAAGGTCGTCCACGTCTCCAGGCCTGGCGCCGCATGCCTGGAGACACGGGACGGGGTACCCGTCCAGAACGCCTGGAACATCCAACACCTCCGGAAGTTCTACCCATGAAGAAAGGCCCAGTGCCTGTGAAGAAGGCCCGGTGCCTGTGAAGAAAGGCCCAGTGCCTGTGAAGAAGGCCCAGTGCCTATGAAGCAAGGCCCCGTGCCTGTGAAGAATCGCCGCCCGTGACACTCTCACGTAATAATGAGTGGGGTTGTACACGCCCTGGAGCCTCAAGAGATCCGCCCTTGGGCCTCGGGAGCTCCCTCCCGCGCCGAGTGGCAGCACTTAGCTCCGCGCTGGTGAGAAGACGTCGAAGACTAGACTAGGTGCCGGATGCGGCTTTTCATTTGCTTTCCGAAGTTGGCTCGCCCCTCTTTTAATTGAAGTTTGCTTTCTCGTATCTATTGCTGGTTCCGTTTTATCGCCTTTTGTCTCTGTTTCTGCCTTCGCCTCTTTGGTCGACCTAACTCTCCCTCGCATCCCTCGCGAGGGGGCTAGACAGGTACCTTCATGAGCTTCCTCCTTCTGTCTTTTCGTGAGGCACCCTCGTCTGAGCCCACAAGTTGGGGAACCTCTCCTGGTCCATGCCCCACGGGCATCGCGACGTGAAGCGCTGAGTCAAGGTCAGCGATAAACCTCTTACGAATTTTTGCAGTTCCTAAGCACATATCAAGTCAAGGAGGCCTCGACAAGCACTAGGAAGCGAGCGCCTCGTGAGGAGAAGGTCACTCAAAACAAGTCGAGCTAACTTATCCCTACATAAAATGGCAATGTTACGACACGGCACAGGAACAGCAAACATAACATAGCGATAGGGACCATAGTTCGATACACACCCCTCCGGGTCCCATTCTGGTTTCTTTTTAATGTAGGAAGGAAAGGAATAACAAAATAAGCGGCACCTACAGAGGTCCACGGGCGCAGGCGCCAGCACCTTCCTGAGCTCAGTCGGACCCCTCCTCGCGCTTCACGGAGGCGCAGCGACGAGACGACCCGCCACCATCTCTGAAGCGGGTATGGCGGCATGGCGGCTGGTCGTAGCCGCCGCTGCTGGAGCTGTCGCTGGGGGAAGAGCTGCCGTAGCCAGACGAGACGCGATCGGCGCTAAGGGCAAGTTCACCCCCATCCTCGTCGCGGCCGTCACCAAGGCCGAGCACCTCCTCACCGTCATTCACCTCGGGGCAGCACCCAACACGGCGACCATCTTCCCCGAATATCCTCACATAGAAGGGCGTGTCGCCATCGTGCCTGAAGTGAAGGGTGCACCACCGTGGGCCAGAGCTACATTGACCGCGGCCAAATCAACCAAAACCCTAATGTCACCTAGATACTCCAATGTCACCTCAAGTATCCGTGGGTATGATTATACGATATGCATCACACAATCTCAGATTCATCTATTAAACCAACACAAAGAACTTCAAAGAGTGCCCCAAAGTTTCTACCGGAGAGTCAAGACGAAAGTGTGTGCTAACCCCTATGCATAAGTTCACGAGGTCACGGAACTCGCAAGTTGATCACCAAAACATACATCGAGTGGATCACGTGATATCCCATTGTCACCACAGATAAGCACATGCAAGACATACATCAAGTGTTCTCAAATCCTTAAAGACTCAATCCGATAAGATAACTTCAAAGGGAAAACTCAATCCATTAAAAGAGACTAGAGGGGGAGAAACATCATAAGATCCAACTATAATAGCAAAGCTCGCAATACATCAAGATCGTGCGAATCAAGAACACGAGAGAGAGATCAAACACATAGCTACTAGTACATACCCTTAGCCCCGAGGGTGAACTACTCCCTCCTCATCATGGAGAGCACCAGGATGATTAAGATGGCCACCGGCAAGGTGCCGGAATGGGTCTAGATTGGTTTTCGGTGGCTACGGAGGCTTCTGGCGGCGGAACTCCCGATCTATTCTGATACTCGATGTTTTTAGGATATATGGACATATATAGGAGAAAGAAGTCGGTCAGGGGAGCCACAAGGGGCCCATGAGGGTGGGGGCGCCCCAGGGGGTAGGGTGCGCCTCCCTGCCTCATGGCTTCCTCGAAGCATCCCTAACGTCTACTCCAAGTCTCCTGGGTTGCTTCCGTTCCGAAAATAACTCTCCCGAAGGTTTCATTCGATTTGGACTCCACTTGATGTTCCTTTTCTTTGAAACACTGAAATAGGCAATAAAACAGCATTTTGGGCTGGGCCTCCGGTTAATAGGTTAGTCCCAAAAATAATATAAAAGTGTATAATAAAGCCCATAAACATCCAAAATGGGTAATATAATAGCATGGAACAATCAAAAATTATAGATACGTTGGAGACGTATCACCCACACGTAGCTCGTGGCCGCCTTTTCCAAAGAGATGGCGGACGCGGATGGCGAGATGCTTGCCGAGTATGGTGCGATGGATACCATGGAGCCCCTTCCCCAAGAGACCGTCGGGCGTGAGTTGGGCATGGAGGCGGCGGCGGAGATCGACGAGCACCAGCCGTAGTAGTACTCTATGTTTTGTTTAATTAAGAGTGTTAGTCTTTAATTTGTTAGAGTAATGTTTAGGTCAGCTAGCTCTGTTTAATCGCTGAACTTGCTCGATTAAGAAGTGTGGGTGTGCTGTAGTCTCCTTTGTGTACCCAAATTATGCCATGACGTGGATGACCACTGTAACCATGGAAATTCGAACCAAAACTTTTGACTTTCAAACTCATCACACACGGGTTAAGCTATCTGAATCGTTTGTGATGTCCACATATCGTACACAGTTCTAAATAAGGGACCGTGTCTGATGACACTTTGCTCGCCAGTCTTTTGGCTGAAGCGATTCCAAATTTTCGGCTTCCGCGGAAATATCTACCTCCCCGTCCCCTTCCCCTTACCAAAAGCCACATTTCTCCTCTTTCCGCCTTCCTTTCCAAGTTGAAACCTTCACTCCTTGCTTGCAGCGTCGCCGCCTCTTACCGGCGAGCCTCCTTCACGCTGCTCGGCCTCCTCTATCAAGGCAGGTAATCCACACCCGACCCCCATCCTCCTCCTTCTTCCACATCCCACATGCCCCGACCGCCGGCGCGGGCGCGACACCTTCCACCCAAATCACCGACCCCTCCACCAAATAAGCGCCGGCCTAAGACATGGTGCACGCAGTATAGCCAGGACCTCAAGGAGCATTTGGCAGCGGAGAAGCAAATCGCGGTCGCATGTGCGGATGAGGTCGCGATGGCTGCCATTCGTGCCGACCCCAAATCTTGGAGGGGCACCTTGCCAATTGCTAGCTACGCTGGTTAAGCATGCTTGGTTTACCCATTGTGTGTCCTGCTCCTGCCTTTCCTTCACAAAATCTAGTGAATTGTGCTATCTAATTTCACCACGCAATATGTTGTTCTAGTGTATATATATGTTCTATATGTCGTGAAGTGTGGTGCTCACTTATCAACTGTTTTGTTAATTAGTTGTCATCTTTAGTTAACTGTTTGGTTCAATTCTGCAAATGTGATGTTCCATTCTTCAGGCTGCAATTTTGTATTGTCTTCCATGTGAGAAATAAATCGAAATTATCCTTACAAAATTGTGGGTGCATTTTGTTATTGTATACCATGTGAGGAATAAATTGAATTTGGCTGTAGTAAATACATGAGAAACAAATACAATTGCTACAATTGGTTGTAGTTAACTGTTTGGTAAACTCTCTGATCTTCTATTAGGAGTATGTTATATTGTGCAATGTGGTGCTCAGTTAATGTTTGGTTCATTTGTTGTGGTGTTTAGTTAACTGCTTGGTTCAATGTTATATTGTGCAATGTGGCGCTCAGTTAATGTTTGGTTCATTTGTTGTGGTGTTTACTTAACTGCTTGGTTCAATTCTGCAATGCGATGTCCAATTGTCGTGGGTAGAATTTTGTATTGTTGTGCATGTGAGGAATAAATCAAATTTGGTTGCACTTAATACATGAGAAACATATACAAGTGGTATATTTCCTATTTCTTAATCATGCTTGGTTTGGGTAAATGGGTTTTCCGTGTGGCTTCAATTAATCTGATGAATCTGCAATGTGCTTATTTCTCGTCAACATATTTTACTGATAGCATGCGAACCCTTACTTAACCTGATGACTAACTACCGTATATGTGTTGTAGGGAAACAATGGGAAGCATTGAGGTTTACAATCGAGGTTAGCACATGCATGGTCTGTTGTCTAATAGCACATTATTGTGCAATTGCAGGAACCATTCTAATATTTTGGTTTTTAACAATTTGGTCTTGCACATGTAGGTCCTACTGTCAGAGGTTTTGACCCACTGTTCGACCCTTTTGCATATGGGGAAATGAGTTGTCCATGAATATCAATCAAATCAAGAAACTCGGAAAGATTGTTAGGATAAAGAAATTAGCGACAAAAAACGACAAGATCTTTGTCTGCACAATGAAGAAGACATCTGTTCACTACAAGATGGTACTAACTATTATACCTTGCCTTTTATTCCTTTGCCCCATTTCCAATATAGAGAAGATATTTACGCACATCCTTGTTTTTAGGCCTTTCCAAAGCAGTTCACTGATGATTACCTCTCAAACCACCTCTATGGTCTGGAGGCGAGGAAGGTTTTCATAAAACACCGACGGTTCAATATTGAAGTGTTCTTGAAGAGGTCGATGTACGGATGGTCAATCATCCACATGCATTGGCCTAAAGTTGCAAATACCTTCAACATGAATGAAGGCTCAATATTCGCCTTCCACTTCAGCAGTTTTCCAGATGAGATGCATCTGTCTATATACCGTCTATGATGCTAATTTCGAAAGGTTCTACATGTTGCATGTGGAACTTGCTGCTGGTGCAGTTGTGTAATGGAGTAGCTAAGTGCTGAAGCTATATCATGCTGTACTCTGATGTATTTCAATTATGAAATTATGCTTCCTTAATATGGAAATGAAATATATTGTGTGCTTAATATGAATGTCAATTAGATTAATAAATGGATTATTAATAGTAGGGCAATTAGCCTGCTAATGGCAAATTAGCCTGCTAATTGGGTTGTGATATTGCAAACGGTTGTTGAAAAATACCGTGGGCGATGACCTCAGACAACGCACACAGTTTCTAGGAATAAACCTTGTTGGATCAATGAACAATCACACACGACTTTCTCTTGAAAACTGTTTGCGTTAGGCCACCTTGCGCAAACGTTTACCACATAAAAACTGTGTGTCATGGACAGCCCTTGCCACATAGTTTCTTCTATGGACCGTCTGTGCTACATTCAAAAACGCAAATGATTTAACGGGAAAAATTGTGTGTGATGTACCTGTGAACGGAAAATTTTTCCTTGGAGCGACTGTGTGGGATGTGCATACAAACAGAAACATTTAGCGGGGACTGACTATGTGGGATGTACTTGCGATCGAAAACAATTTCGCCGTATAGTTGTATTTTTTTAGCTCTAATATATGCATTTCCATATCTAAGTGCTCGCTGGTCGCACACGACCTCATTTTGCCGAACATGTGTGCCAGGAAGGCATATCCCCGATGGTATCTGGGTCGTGTGGGAAGGACCCCCCTATTTCCCACACTCACTTGGCGACGGTTCCAAATGTCGTCGCGGAAAGGGGTAAAAAATGTTTGTTTAGGACCGAACCGCACTGGTGACTCTTAGTTCACCTTGACGTGACGTAGAAGCTTCCACTTGGACGGATGAGGTACTTTCCTTCACCTCCGTTGGAAGGATCTTGCCAATAAACAAGTCTTGGATAGCTTTCGAAGGGTCTTTGTCTCCTACATCAATTGGCAATTGCTCTACTCGCGAGCCATTAGACTCATCAAACTTCACATCTACTGTCTCTTCAACCTTTCGGGTGAAATTGTTGTAGACACGGTAAGTGTGAGAGTATGAGCCATAACCAAGTAGGAAACCCTCATGAGATTTAGGAGAAAATTTAGAACGACGATGCTTGTCAAGAATGTAGCACTTTGAGCCGAATACCCGAAAGTATCCAACTTGGGGTTTGTTACTGGTGAGAAGCTCGTATGCCGTTTTGCCATGTAGCCTGTGAAGATATAAGCGATTTGTTGCATGACAAGCTGTCTCAACCGCTTCCGCCCAAAAATGTTTTGGAGTCTTGTACTCATCAAGCATCGTTATCGCCATCTCGATAAGAGTCTGGTTCTTCCTCTCAACAACTCCATTTTGTTGAGGCGTATACGTAGTCGAGAACTCATGTGAAGTCCCTTCTTCGTCAAGAAAGGTATCCACATTTGCGTTCTTGAACTCCGTTCCGTTCTCTCTTCGAACCTTCTTGATCTTCACTTCAAACTGATTTTGGGCCTTCCTAGCGAAGTTCTTGAAGATCCTTTGGACCTGTGATTTATCATCAATAAAGAACACCCACGTAAATCTTGAAAAATCATCAACTATGACTAGACCAAATGAGTTTCCATCGAGACTTTTGTAGGCATTGGGACCAAAGAGATCCATATGAAGTAGCTCGAGCGGTCTTCTCGTGGTCGTGATGTTCGTCACGGGATGACTTCCTCCAACTTGTTTTCCTACTTGAGAAGCACTACACAATCTATCCTTGTCAAATATAACATCTTTCACTCCAAGGATATGATCACCAGTAATAAGCTTATCAAGATTTCGCATGCCCACATGACCTAACCTTCTATGCCACACCCAACCTTTAGAAGATTTAGAAATTAAGCAAAATCTAGGTTGAGCCTTTTTAGTGAAATCAACAATGTAGAGATCACCTCTACATATACCGGTAAAGACCATATTGTGGTTATCTCTATGAAACACTTGGCAATCTACTTCGGTAAACAGGACATTGAAACCAAAGTCAGCAAGTCTAGATACGGAAAGTAAATTGTATCCAAGAGATTCAACGAGCATAACATTTTGTATGGAGCTATCATGTGAGATGGCCACCTTACCAAGGCCAACCACCTTACCCTTAGAGTTGTCACACAAAGTGACATACTTTCGAGGGCCGTCGTTTTCAGCAAGCTTACGAAACATATCCTTGTCTCAGGTCATGTGATCGGTACATCCACTATCAAGAACCCATTCCTTTCCTCCAGCCATGTAGCCGTGAAGATTAGCCATAAGACCAAAGTGTCTCATAGACTCATCGAGATCAAAGTCACTATCATCATCCTCATCATAGTATCCATGTTCAACATTGTCTTATGATGGATCAATTCCTAGAGAGGGTAATTCATTAGATAAATGCTCATCACATAGTCATCTTTATGAATTCTAATGGGTTCAGAGATGATATTGCTAATGATTCCAACATCTCCTTTGGCACGCATGAGATTAGTAAGCTCAAATAGACAAACACCAAATTTGGGATCATTGGAACTCATCTTACTCAAAGCAATAGACTTATGAAGAATTTCATCCAAATTTTGCAAGGAATAGTTTGGAAATCGTTCCTCAAGAAATATCCATATGGTGTAGGCACAATCAAGAGCAGGCAAGCTAGCAAACAAGTTTCTAGGTAATCCTCTAGTGATTAAATTGACAGTTCTAAGATTACGGATCATGTCAATAGACTCATCAAGGGTAGGATGCAAGGGGTTAACAAGGCGAGCATAAGGAGTAGTAATGTACTTGTTCAAGTGATATTCATTGAAAATCTCAAGAATCTCAATTTTACACTCATGAAAGAACTCTCCATCACGTATAGGCACTCTACGTCTAAGTCTCCCGAACATAGACTCATCCATCTTCCTCCAAAGGTGTTTAAACCAAAGCAATGGAGACCAAAGCTCTGATACCAATTGAAAGGATCGAGAATAGGTGTCTAGAGGGGGGTGAATAGACTCTTAACAAAGAAAAGTAGCACTTTTTAATTTCTTCAAGTTAAGGTGGAGTTTTAGCACAAGTTTAAACATTCACAATACATTCAAGCAAGCATGGCAAGAGTATATGAGCAGCGGAAAGTAAAGCATGCAATTTGCAAGAAAGTAAAGGGATGGGATTGTAGTGTGCAAATGCAATTGGACACACGGAGATTTTTGGCGAGGTTCCGATAGGTGGTGCTATCGTACATCCACGTTGATGGAGAATTCAACCCACGACGGGTAACGGTTGCGCGAGTCCACGGAGGGCTCCACCCACAAAGGGTCCACGAAGAAGCAACCTTCTATATCCCACCATGGCCATCACCCACGAAGGACTTACCTCACTATGGTAGATCTTCACGAAGTAGGCGATTTCCTTGCCCGTACAAACTCCTTGGTTCAACTCCACAATCTTGTCGGAGGATCCCAAGTGACACCTAACCAATCTAGGAGACACCACTCTCCAAAAGGTAATAGATGGTGTGTTGATGATGAACTCCTTGCTCTTGTGCTTAAAATGATAGTCTTCCCAACACTCAACTCTCTCTCACTGATTTGGATTTGGTGGAAAGATGATTTGAGTGGAAAGCAACTTAGCGAAGGCTAGAGATCAAGATTCATATGGTTGGAATGGAATATCTTGGTCTCAACACATGAGTAGGTGGTTCTCTCTTAGAAAATGAATGTTGGAAGTGCAGGCACATTCTGGTGGCTCTCTCCATGAATGAAGAGTGGGTGGAGGTGTATTTATAGCCTCCACACAAAATCTAACCGTTACACACAATTTACCAAACTCGGTCAGACCGATTCAGTTCATAATGTGACCGTTAGGCATTTCGATGGGACCGATATGATCAAATCGGTGGGACCGATGTGCTAGGGTTAGGGTAAAACCTCAACTCGGTATGACTGATTACACAAACTTGGTGGGACCGATTTTGGTAATAAGCAAAACAGAGAGTTGGTCAGGCAAACTCAGTGGGACCGATTGCTTATCTTGGTGGGACTGAAATAATTACAACAGGTAACAGAGATTTTGCAAGCCCATCTCGGTGAGACCAAATTGATTAGGGTTTCTGGCAGTGGCTATGTCAAGTGAACTCGGTGGTGCTGGATAGATCAAATAGGTGGGGCCGAGTTTGACTTTTGGTTTGGGACATATGTGGATATGAGAAAGTGGTTGAGGGTTTTGGAGAATATCACTAAGCACTTTGAGCAAGCAAGCCATTAAGCAACGCCTCATCCCCTTTTAATAGTATTGGCTTTCCTATGCACTCAATGTGATCTTGGATCACTAAAATGAAAATTTAGAGTCTTGTCCACGCCACTCCATTTGTTGAACTTATCTGAAATATACTAGATGAAACATTAGTCCAACAAGAGATATGTTGACATTAATTACTAAAACCTCCTAGGGAGCACTTATGCTTTCAATAGGGGGCAAGCAGCGCATGTTAAAGGATCTATCACAATATGACTTCTATGTGAATATAAAAAAACATAAACCATTAAGTTGTCTTCCTTGTCCAACGTCAACAATTTTGGCATATAATATTTTGATGAGGGCTCACACTCACAAAAGATTTCTAGGATAGTGTATTTATATGTGAATCTTCTCATCCCTTATTAATTCTTTCATGAGTTGCATCATTGACTAAATCTATGTTTGTCAATCTCTAATAAAATTTTCTACTTATACTTTTCCTTATGTGGTGTCATCACCTACCAGAAGATTAGTATATGATCTTTTCTTTATTTATTTCCTTCCTTTTATTTGCAACATGAAAGTAAAGAAATAAAAAACTCAAACTAAACTTTATTATATAAGTTGCACATTATTACAAGGATAGATCACTAAGAAAACTATCACAGAAGAACGGGTCGAACTAAACTCTTATTCATCTAAAGCAAAAGATTGAACAAAAATAAGTAAAAGCAAAAAGATAGTGGGAAGATACAATACCGGGGCACATCCCCCAAGCTTGGTGGAAGCCAAGGGGAGTGCCCATACCTGATACTTAGTTCTCCTTTGGTGATGAGGAAGATGATGGTGGTGATGAAGCAATCCTATCCTTAAGGATCAAGAGATTCTCCAATCGACGGATGACGCTCTAAAGGTGGGTGATATGCTCTTGATGTAGAATATTCTCACGAGTGAGATACTTATTTTGTATGCGGACAATTTCAATGATGCGAAAAGCTTCAATATTAGCAGGAGTAAGGTGAGTAAGGTAAGGTTTAAGGATATCTTCCTCTTCCTCCTTGGCTGGCAGTGCTTGTTCGAAGACTGGAGGCTGATCTACGGTAACCTCCTTACTCTCATACCTTCCAACGGCTTCCGCTGGCTCTTCTCTCTTCAGCTCGATCTTCATCAACCAAGCATCCTCTTCCACGTTGTTGGAGGAAGAAGAAGACATGATGCCTGGCTCAACAGATCTGACGGAAAACAGCAATAAAAGAGAACCGAGGATTTTTCCGTGATGCGGTGATCAACAGGTTCGAGAAGTATATATAGATTTTTTATCTTTGAGGACAAGCATATAGAATAAAAAAGGAGACGGAATGTGTCCCCAGGCAAGCCTGGCGCGCCCTGGTGTCTTGTTCCCACCAAGGGACGCTTCCTAGAAGTTTCTTTGTTTCCTAAACTTTCAAATATTCCAAAACTGATAAAAAATATTTTTGCGGATTTTCCAGAGTTTGTTTACTTACCGTATCACGTAAATCCTTATTTTCATGATTCTGGAGTGTTCCGGAAGGAATCTTTTATGTGTTCTTCTGGTGCCAAAGTTTGGATAATACTACTTTCAACATTAATGGGAGTACTTGAGATATAATGCTTTATTCGTTGCACATTGACAACCTTCGAGTTAGTACCTCCGGAATTATTTATTTTGATGGTTCCAGACCATTAAACCTCCTCGATAACATAGGGGACTTCCCATTTTGGGAGGAGTTTTCCTGCAAAGAATCTAAAACAAGAGTTGTACAAAAGAACATATTCTCCAACTTTGAACTCACGCTTTTGGATGCTTTTGTCATGCCATCTTTAAACTTTTTCTTTGAATAATTTTGCATTTTCATAAGCTTGGGTTCTCCATTCATCTAAAGAGCTAATATCAAATAACCTCTTTTCACCAGCAAGTTTGAAATCATAATTGAGCTCTTTGATGGCCCGGTATGCTTTAGGTTCTAACTCAAGAGGCAAATGACAAGATTTTCGATAAACCATTTTATATGGAGACATACCCATAGGATATTTATATGTTGTTCTATAAGCCCAAAGTGCATCATCTAATTTCTTAGACCAATTCTTCCTGGACCTATTGCCAGTCTTTTACAAAATTAATTTTATTTCCCTATTGCTAAGTTCAACTTGCCCACTATACTGAGGATGATAAGGTGATGCAATTCTATGGTTAACATCATACTTGGCAAGCATTTTACGGAAAGCACCATGAATAAAGTGTGAACCACCATCAGTCATCAAATATCTAGGGACTCCAAACCTTGGGAAAATAACTTCCTTAAGCGTTTTAATAGAGGTGTTGTGATCAGCACTACTGGATGGAATAGCTTCTACCCATTTAGTAACATAATCAACAACAACCAAAATATGTGTATACCCATTAGAGGAAGGAAAAGGTCCCATGTAATCAAATCCCCATACATCAAATGGTTCAGCAGCAAGTGAATAATTCATAGGCATTTCTTGACGGTTACCGATATTACTTATTATTTGGCATTCATCACAAGATAAGAGGAACTTACGGGCATCCTTGAAGAGAGTAGGCCAATAAAATCCAGATTGCAATACCTTGTGAGGAGTTCTATCTCCATCATGATGCCCTCCATAAGCTTCGGAGTGACATTTACGTAGGATTTGTCCCTATTCATGCTCAGTTACACAATGTCTAATAATACCATCTACTCCTTCTTTATAAAGATGTGGATCATCCCAAAAGTAATGTCTTAAATCATAGAAGAATTTTTTTCTTTTGTTGGTAAGTAAAGCTAGGTGGTAAATATTTGGCAACAATGTAATTAGCATAATCAGCATACCAAGGAGTACTGTGAGCAACATTTATTGCAGCTAACTACTCATTAGGAAAACTATCATCAATAGGTAGTGGGTCATCAGGCAAATTTTCAAGCCTAGACAAATTTTAGCTACTGGGTTCTCAGCTCCTTTTCTATCAATGATATGTAAACCAAATTCTTGTAACAAGAGAACCCATCGAATAAGTCTAGGTTTAGCATCTTTCTTTTCCATAAGATATTCAATAGCAGCATGGTCTATGTGAACAGTTACTTTGGAATCAACAATATAAGGTCTAAATTTGTCACAAGCAAACACCATTGCTAAGAATTCTTTTTCAGTAGTAGCATAATTTCTTTGAGCATTGTCTAGAGTTTTACTAGCATAATGAATAACATTCAGTTTCTTATCAACTCTTTGTCCTATAACAGCACCAACAGCATAATCACTAGCATCACACATAATTTCAAAAGGAAGGTTCCAATCAGGTGGTTGAACAATAGGTGCAGAAATTAAGGCTTTCTTGAGTGTTTCAAAGGCTTCTAAATGATCATCATCAAAACAAAAGGAATATCCTTTTGCAAAAGATTCGTGAGAGGCCTAGAAATTTTAGAGAAGTCTTTAATAAATCTCATATAGAAACCAGCATGACCTAAGAAACTATGAATACATTTTATATCTTTAGGACATGGAATTTTCTCAATTGCATCAACCTTAGCTTGGTCCACTTCAATACCTCTTTCAGAAATTTTATGACCCAAGACAATGCCTTCATTAACCATAAAGTGTCACTTCTCCCAATTCAAGACAAGATTTGTTTGTTCACATCTCTGCAAAACTCGCTCAAGATTGCTTAAACAATCATCAAAAGACTTCCCATAAATGGAGAAGTTGAAGGAAATATGCCCTAGAGGCAATAATAAAGTTGTTATTTATATTTCCTTATATCATGATAAATGTTTATTATTCATGCTATAATTGTATTAACCGGAAACTTAGTATGTGTGTGAATACATAGACAAAATAGAGTGTCCCTAGTATGCCTCTACTTGACTAGCTCGTTAATCAAAGATGGTTAAGTTTCCTAACCATAGACATGTGTTGTCATTTGATGAACGGGATCACATCATTAGAGAATGATGTGATGGACAAGACCCATCCGTTAGCTTGGCGTTATGATCCTTTAGTTTTATTGCTATTGCTTTCGTCATAACTTATACATATTCCTTTGACTATGAGATTATGCAACTCCCGAATACTGGAGGAACACTTTGTGTGCTATCAAACGTCACAACGTAACTAGGTGATTATAAAGATGCATACAGGTGTCTCCGATGGTGTTTGTTGAGTTGGCAAAGATCGAGATTAGGATTTGCCACTCTGAGTATCGGAGAGGTATCTCTGGGCCCTCTCGGTAATGCACATCACTATAAGCCTTGCAAGCAATGTGACTAATCAGTTAGTTATGGGATGATGCATTACGGAACGAGTAAAGAGACTTTCCGATAATGAGATTGAATTAGGTATAATGATACCGACGATTGAATCTCGGGCAAGTAACATACCGATGACAAAGGGAATAACATATGTTCTTATGCGGTTTGACTGATAAAGATATTCGTAGAATATGTAGGAGCCAATATGAGCATCCAGGTTCCGCTATTGGTTGTTGACCAGAGATGTGTCTCTGTCATGTCTACATAGTTCTTGAACCCGTAGGGTCCGCACGCCTAACGTTCGATGACGATTTTTATTATGAGTTATGTGATTTGATGACCGAAGTTTGTTCGGATTCCCGGATGAGATTACGGACATGACAAGGAGTCTTGAAATGGTCGAGACGTAAAGATCGATATATTGGAAGGCTATATTCAGACATTGGAATGGTTCCGAGTGATTCGGGTATTTTTCGGAGTACCGAAGAGTTACGGGAATTCGACGGGGGAAGTTAATGGGCCTTATTGGGCTTTAGTGGAGAGAGGGAAGAAGGGCCACGAGGTGGCGCGCACCTCCTCCCCTGCCCAAACCGAATTGGACAAGGGGTGGGGGCGTGGCCCCCCTTTCCTTCTCCCTCTCCCTCCTTTCCTTCTTTCCTACTCCAAAAAGGAAAGGGAATCCTACTAGGACTTGGAGTCCTAGTAGGACTCCCTACACTTGGCGTGCCCCTAGGTGGGTCGGCCTCTCTCCCTCCCTCCTTTAAATACATGGGCAGGGGCACCCCAAAGACACACCAAGTCTTCTCTTAGCCGTGTGTGGTGCCCCCCTCCACAGTTACACACCTCGGTCATAACGTCGTAGTGTTTAGGCAAAGCCCTGTGCCAGTAAATCCATCATCACCGTCGCCACGCCGTCGTGCTGACGGAACTCTCCCTCCTCCTCAACTGGATCAAGAGATCGAGGGACATCATCGAGTTGAACGTGTACTGAACACGGAGGTGCCGTACGTTCGGTGCTTGGATCGGTTCGATTGCGAAGACGTTCGACTACAACAACCGCGTTACTAAACGCTTCCGCTTTCGGTCTACAAAGGTACATGGACACACTCTACCCGCTCGTTGCTATGCTTCTCCTTGATAGATCTTGCGTGATCGTAGGAATTTTTTTGAAATACTACGTTCCCCAACAGTGGCATCTGATCCAGGTCTATGTGTAGATGTTATATGCACGAGTAGAACACAAAGAGTTGTGGGTGATAATAGTCATACTGCTTACCAGCAACGTCTTACTTTGATTCAGCGGTATTGTTGGATGAAGCGACCGGGACCGACATTACATGACCGCGTTCATGAGACTAGTTCTACCGACGTGCTTCGCACACAGGTGGCTAGCGGGTGTCTGTTTCTCCAACTTTATTTGAATCGAGTTTGACTATGCCCTGTCCTTGTTGAAGGTTAAAACAACACACTTGATGAATAATCGTTGTGGTTTTGATGCGTAGGTAAGAAAGTTTCTTGCCGGAAGCCCGTAGCGGCCACGTAAAACTTGCAACAACAAAGTAGAGGACGTCTAACTTGTTTGTGCAGGGCATGTTGAGGGAGTCCTGGATTAGGGGGTGTTCGGGTAGCCGGACAATACCTTCAGCCGGACTCCAGGACTATGAAGATGCAAGATTGAAGACTTCGTCCCGTGTCCGGATGGGACTTTCCTTGGCGTGGAAGGCAAGCTTGGCGATGCGATATTCAAAGATCTCCTACCATTGTAACCGACTCTGTGTAACCCTAACCCTATCCGGTGTCTATATAAACCGGAGGGTTGTAGTCCGTAGGACAGAATCAACACCGTACACAACAATCATACCATAGGCTAGCTTCTAGGGTTTAGCCTCCTTGATCTCGTGGTAGATCTACTCTTGTACTACCCATATCATCAATATTAATCAAGCAGGAGTAGGGTTTTACCTCCATCGAGAGGGCCCGAACCTGGGTAAAACAAAGTGTCCCCTGTCTCCTATTACCATCCGGCCTAGACGCACAGTTCGGGACCCCCTACCCGAGATCGCCAGTTTTGACACCGACATTGGTGCTTTCATTGAGAGTTCCACTGTGTCGTCGCCTTTAGGCCCGATGGCTCCTTCGATCTTCAACAACAATGCGGTCCAGGGTGAGACTTTTCTCCCCGGACAAATCTTCGTCTTCGGCGGCTTCGCACTGCGGGCCAATTCGCTTGGCCACCTTGAGCAGATCGAAAGCTACGCCCCTGGCCATCAGGTCAGGTTTGGAAGCCTAAACTACACGGCTGACATCCGCGGAGACTTGATCTTCGACGGATTCGAGCCACAGCCAAGCGTGCCGCACTGTCTCGATGGGCATGATATAGCTCTGCCGCCGAACAGCGCCTTGGAGGCCGCACATGCATCGGTTTCGACCATTGATTCAGAACCTACTGCGCCGATCGAGGATCAGCGGTTGGACGCTGCCTCACGGGCTGCGATCTCAGAGGCGATCAAGATGAACAACAGCCCCGCACTCCGCATGGCCCGTGACTCTGAGGAGCCGGATTCCTCTCCGAACTCCGAGCCCCCCGTGCCCCTGCCAATCGAATCCGATTGGGCGCTGGTAATGGAGTTCACCGCAGCGGACATCTTTCAGCATTCGCCTTTTGGCGACATCCTGAATTCTCTTAAGTCTCTCTCTTTATCAGGATAGCCCGGGCTGGTCTACGGTCAGCAAAGGTGGGATACGAACGGTGAGGAAATTCAAAACCCACCCACCACCCACTTTGTAGCCACTGTCGACGATTTAACCGACATACTTGACTTCGGCTCCGAAGACATCGACGGCATGGACGACGATATAGGAGACAAACAGGAACCAGCACCTGTAGGGCGCTCGAAGGCCACCTCATCATATGACATATACATGGTGGATACTCCAAAAGACGGAGATGGCGATGGAACAATGGGGGACGACGCCCCCAAGAAACAGCCAAAGCGCCGGCGTCAGCGGCGCCACTCTAAATCCCGCCAAAGCAAAAACGGTGATTCCGGCACGGGAGATAATACTACCCCAGACAGCGCCGAAGAACACCCACCTCATCAAGATTCGGCACAGGAAGATGGATAAGCCATCCCTCATGAGAAAGCGGCAGACCGAGAGGTCGAGGACGATAACTATACGCCTCCCTCCGAAGATGAGGCAAGCCTCGATGACGACGAATTCGTCAAACCATCAGACCCTGCCGAACAAGAGCGTTTTAAACGCAGGCTTTTAGCCACGGCAAGTAGCCTCAAGAAAAAGCAGCAACAGCTTAGAGCTGCCCAAGATTTGCTAGCTCACAGATGGACTGAAGTCCTTGCGGCTGAAGAGTATGAACTCGAACGCCCCTCCAAGAGTTACCCGAAGCGCAGGCCGCTACCCCGATCAAAGGAGGAAGCACCTACATCACCAGCGCATGACATGGCAGACCGGCCACCCCGTCGCCGCGACAGAGAGGCCTCTCAGCCCTCCACCCAAGCCATGCCCCGGCACCGCACAACTAAGGCACGGGAAAATGCGCCCGACCTGCGAGACATACTGGAGGATAAGGCAAGACAGACAAGATCGATCTACGGATCGCGCAGGCGCCCTACGGCATGTGACAATGATCTTCACTCCGGATACAACAAATCCGACCGGGCCGAACACAACAGACATAGCTCTTCCGAGCTGCGTCATGATATAGCCCAGTACAGAGGCGCCGCACACCCGCTATGCTTCACGAATGAAGTAATGGATCATAAAATCCCAGAGGGCTTCAAACCCGTAAACATCGAATCATACGATGGCACCACAGACCCGGCGGAATGGATTGAGGACTATCTCCTTCACATCCACATGGCATGCAGCGATGATCTACACGCCATCAAGTACCTCCCGCTCAAACTTAAAGGACCATCCCGGCATTGGCTTAATAGCTTGCCAGCAGACTCAATCGGTTCTTGGGAGGACCTGGAAGCCGCATTCCTCGATAACTTCCAGGGCACTTACGTGTGGCCGCCGGATGCCGACGACTTAAGCCACATAATTCAGCAGCCAGAAGAATCAGCCAGACAATTCTGGACACGGTTCCTAACAAAGAAAAACTAGATAGTCGACTGTCCGGATGCAGAGGCCCTAGTAGCCTTCAAGCATAACATCCGCGACGAGTGGCTTGCCCGACACCTGGGACAGGAAAAGCCGAAATCCATGGTAGCCCTCACGACACTCATGACCCGCTTTTGCGCGGGAGAAGACAGCTGGCTAGCTCGCAGCAACAACTTATCAAAGAACCCTGGTAATTCAGATACCAAGGACAAAAGTGGCAGGACACGTCGGAACAAATAAAAATGCCGCGTTAACAGCGACAGCAATGAAGACACGACAGTCAATGCTGGATTCAGAGGCTACAAATCCGGTCAGCGGAAAAAGCCATTCAAAAAGAATACTCAGGGCCCGTCCAGTTTGTACCGAATACTCGATCGCTTGTGCCAGATACATGGCACCCCCGAAAAGCCAGCTAATCACACTAACAGGGATTGTTGGGTGTTCAAGCAGGCAGGCAAATTAAGAGCCGAAAACAGAGACAAGGGGCTGCACAACGATGACGAGGAGCCCAAGCCGCCGAACAACAATGGACAGAAGGGTTTTCCCCCACAAGTGCGGACGATGAACATGATATACACAACCCACATTCCCAAGCGGGAGTGGAAGCGTGCGCTGCGGGACGTATACACGATGGAGCCAGTTCCGCCAAAGTTCAACCCATGGTTCTCCTGCCCGATCACCTTTGATCGAAGGGACCATCCCACTAGCATCCGTCATGGCGGCTCCACCGCATTGGTTCTCGACCCAATCATCGACGGATTTCACCTCACAAGAGTCCTCATGGACGGCGGCAGTAGCCTGAACCTGCTTTATCAGGACACAGTGCGGAAAATGGGCATAGAACCCTCAAGGATCAAACCCACAAGAACGACCTTTAAAGGCTTCATACCAGGTGTAGAAGCCAACTGTACAAGCTCAGTAACACTTGACGTGGTCTTTGGATCCCCGGATAATTTCCGAAGCGAAGAGTTAATCTTCGATATAGTCCCGTTTCGCAGTGGCTATCACGCCCTGCTCGGACGAACCGCATTCGCAAAATTCAATGTGGTGCCGCACTATGCATATCTCAAACTCAAGATGCCAGGCCCTCGAGGAGTAATCACGTTCAACGGAAACACCGAATGCTCCCTCTGTACGGAGGAGCATACGGCGGCTCTCGCAGCGGAGGTACAAAGTAGCCTTCTTCGGCAATTCCCCAGTCCGGCCATTAATAAGCCACACACTGCCAAGCACGCCCGGAGTAACCTACAGCAAGACCGCCTGGCACACTCTGAGCAAGCGTAGCAATGCGGCCCCAACCCCAGCTTTCGCGACCTAGCGAAACCAGTACCTCGCATACATAACTACGCCCTCGAAATACCATGGGCACAGGGGAAGGGGCACAATAACGGCATGCCCAAAATACGGCTTAAAACGTACCAGGGGCTGCCGGATTCTTTTTCTTTTCTTACTTTCAGGATTCCATACTTCGGACGACCTGTTCGGCAATTCGACTGCCGCACAAACGATGCAAGATCCAGGGAGGCAGACAAGCCATGCCGCATTATGGAATCCCTAGGTGGTCTCTGTTACGAGCGGTATACCTATTTTAAATAAAATTCTGCGGCCTTTCCCTGGTCAGGACATACTGAATAGTCTAATATCTTTTGCTTACCGCACTATTTGTATCGTTCGGCTTTGATAAACAGCCTCTCCATAAACAATGCTTAGCTTCTTGTCTATTTTTTGCATTACTTTTTTCATATATATGTTCATTAATGACATGTTGCACCCGTACATTGTGGTACGGCAAGTACGCCAGGGGCTTCAGTACCCTTCAATATGGCGTGAGAAGTCCGTACACTTTCACAAGTGCGGCACCCCGAACTTATAGCACTATATGCATCGGCTCCGAATCATGATTTGGGTCAATAGTTGGGTTTGCCCGGCTCCTATGTTTTGGTGCCTTACGTTCCGCTATATCGGCTAAGGTAGCACAAGGAGAACCACTGCGATTGTGCCCCGGTTGAGCGGGTTAAGCACCTCAGTGGAGAAAGCTAAAACTGACTGTCATGATGAGGCGAGAGACCGGTCGCTGTTCAAGAGGTTTTTCGAGTCCCTAAAGGCTTACGCCGCTTCGAGCGAGGAGCTGGATAACCACAGCCAAGGCATGGATAGCGCCCCGAACTCGGTCTTCCGAACTAGGGACTTCGCCGAAATTTAAAATTATAAAGTTCTATGGCTAAGTGAGAGTGTTCAAGCATTATAGTCCGATTGCCTGGTTCGTTGTGCTGAGCGCCTCCCTCGAAGGACCCAACTATGGGAAAAAGAGTGCTCAGGTTTATTCCCGAACACCCCAGCACTAGTGGCATGGGGGAAGAAGCCAACGACTGGCCATCTCTCAATTTTTTGATAAAGGGCCGCACAGAAAATAATATTTTAAATTCAACAAGCATTGCTTAAGCGCCTATGAACAAGTTTTCAGCACATAGGATAAAAACGAGCGAGTTTATTCAAAAATTACATCCTTGGTACATTCATCTGCCACAAGGCAGGCACCCGCAAGAACATCCTTGTAATAGTTCTCGGGCTTGCGATGCTCCTTCCCCGGCGGCGGCCCGTCCTTCACAAGCTTCTCACCGTCTAGCTTACCCTAGTGCACCTTTACACGGGCAAGGGCCCTACGGGCACCTTCGATGCAGACGGAGCACTTGACGACCTCGAGCCTTGGACAGGCCTCCACCAGCCGCCGCACCAGCCCGAAGTAGCTCCTAGGCAGGGCCTCTCCGGGCCACAGCCGAACTATGAAGCCCTTCATGGCCTGTTCGGCCACCTTGTGGAGTTCGACCAGATGTTTCAGCTGGTCGCTCAAGGGCACAGGGTGTCCGGCCTCAGCATACTGAGACCAGAACACCTTCTCCGTTGAGCTACCCTCTTCAGATCGGAAGAATGCGGCGGCATCGGATACGCTGCGGGGAAGATCTGCGAATGCCCCTGGAGAACTGCGGATTCGGGTAAGTAACAAGTAGTTTACTTTTATATTTCTGCTTTGCATAAAGAATGCCTTACCCGCTGCTATCTTCTTCATATCCTCCAACTCTCGGAGGGCCTTTTGGGCTTCGGCCTTGGCAGACTTGGAAGTCTCAAGGGCCGTCGTGAGCTCGTACGCTTGGCTCTTTGACTCAAGCTCCAAACTCTCATGTTTTTCCATGAGAGCCTGAAGCTCTTGCTGCACCTCGCCGACCTGAGTCCCAAGTTTCTCTCGCTCGGTGCGCTCCACGGCCGTTTTCTTTTCGGCCTCGGACAACGCCTGCTTGAGGGTCGCCACCTCAGTCGTGGCCCCTACAATAAGCAGTACAATCCTGTTATTTTTTGCAATCACGCCTCTCTATAGGCACCTTTTTATAAGGTATTTTTTACCTTCTTTCTCCTCGAGCTGGCGCTTGGCATGGCCGAGCTCTTGCTCGGACCGCTCGAGCCCCTGCTTCAGGGTACCCACCTCCACAGTCAGTGCGGCGGTGGCTAGCAACGAAGCCTGCATACGCATATTGACTCTTTATTATTAGACTCCCGCGAAATTTAATAGATCCTCTATTCGGCTTTTCTTTCCGAATGCCAAACAGAGCATCAGGGGCTACTGTCTATGCGGTAATATTTTTACATATTTTTACTTACCTCGAAGCCTGTTAGAAGGCTAGCGCAAGCTTCACTCAGCCCGCTCTTGGCGGACTGAACCTTCTGGATCACCGTACTCATAATAGTACGGTGCTCCTCGTCGATGGAGGTGCCTTCAAGCACCTCCAGCAGATTGTCCGGCGCCTTCGGTTGGACGGAGGCTGCCGGCTCAGAAGGCTTGCTCCTCTTGGAAGGAGTTCGCCTGCCGTGGTCCGGAATTGTTGAAGATTCCGGCACGGTGTCCGGCTTAAAGCCGGACTTGGAGCCCTGGGGGGTCTTGTCCCCTTCACTCCTGTGGCCCGGGAGGTCGCCTTGCGGCTCCTCCAGGACCACCTCCTCCTACCCCGGAGCTCGTTGCGACGCCACTTCGGCGTCATCCGCAGTGCGGGGGGAGACAGCGGGCGGAACAGAGTTCACATCTGATGAATCCAGGGACCCGCTCGATGACTCGTTGAGTTCGGCCCGGGGCGGGCTGCATGATTATATTCGATGTTAGGGAAAGTTGTGCAACAAAAGGAATATCATGAGTTACTCTGGTATCTGAACACTTACGATTTCGCTGGACGCCTGGCCCTATCCGGCCACTCCTCTTCGCCCTCGTCGGCGTCGGGGGCGTAGTCCGGCGGAGGGGTTTTCCTCTTCTTGGACCCTTCGGCCCCCCCTCTGGGGCGGCCTTCCTTTTCTTTCCTCCCCCCGCTGGAGGGGGAGAGGTTTCTTCTTCCTCCTCCTCGTTTTCATGGGTAGAGGGCATCTCTGACTCGTCGGATGACGAGTCCGACAGCACCACATTACGAGTACTCTTTCGAGTCCCCGTGGTCTTCTTCTTCTTGGCCTTCTTTTCCGGCACCACATAAGGTGCCGGAGCCAGCAGCTTCACTAGTAGAGCTGGGGCTGGGTCTTCGGGCAGCGGAGCCGGACAGTTAATTGGTTCGGCTATCGCCCGCCAAGCCTGTCAAAGGTAGGGGAGTTTAGATCCCGCACAGAGTCAATCTATGAAAAAAGCTTAACATCCTGTAAAAGGTGTAAATGGCATACCTTGCTAGCGTGACGCTGCAAGCTGTATCCGCGGTCCTTGGAGGCGGATGCAGGAGCCTCGACGCCCTTGAATAGCATCTTCCAGGTGTCCTCGTACGTTGTGTCGAAGAGCCTGCTGAGAGTTTGGTGCTGCGCCGGGTCGAACTCCCACAGATTGAAATCCCGTTGTTGGCACGGGAGGATCCGGCGGACGAGCATGACCTGGATTACATTAACTAGCCGGATTGGCTTGTTCACCAGGGACTGGATGCATGTTTGCAATCCGGCCACCTCTTTTTCGTCACCCCACGACAGGCCCGTCTCTTTCCAGGACACAAGCCGCGTGGGGGTCCGGATCGGAACTCGGGGGCAGCGGTCCATTCCGGATCGCGTGGCTCGGTGATATAAAACCACCCGGATTGTAATCCCTTTAGGGTCTCCACGAAAGAGCCCTCGAACCATAGGGCGTTGGCCATCCTTCCCGCAATGGCGCCTCCGCACTCCGCCTGGCTGCCGCTCACCACCTTGGGCTTGACATTGAAAGTCTTGAGCCAGAGGCCAAAATGGGGGCGGACGCGGAGAAAGACCTCGCACACGACGATAAACACCGAGATGTTGAGGATAAAGTTCGGAGCCAGATCGTGGAAATCCAGGCCGTAGTAGAACATGAGCCCCCAGACAAATGGGTGGAGTGGAAAACCCAGTCCGCGGAGGAAGTGGAGGAGAAATACCACCCTCTCATGGGGCCTTGAGGTGGGGATGAGCTGCCCCTCCTTGGGAAGCCGGTACGCGATGTCCTTGGACAGATACCCGGCCTTCCTTAGCTTCTTGATTTTGCCCTCCATAACGGAGGAGACCATTCATTTGCCTCCCGGTCCAGACATTGCTGGAGAAGGTTGAGGTCAGAAGTGCGGGCTCGGGCGCTGGAGCTCGGGTGCGCGAGAGATGGGTAGGCAAGGGAGGAAGAAGGCGTAGGTAAAAAGGGTGGATCCTTATCCCCTTATATAGGCAGATGCGGTTATGCATCCCCACCTGCCTAATAAAACTCGCTTGCCTCCTGAGCGCCGTGATAAATGGCACGGTTGGGTTACCCACGTTCGTATTGATGAGAATCCCGTAAAAAGGGCACACGATCTCTGCTTTGACAAGACGTGCCAAGAAAACCGCCTCGCAAAACATGCTGAGGTGGAAAAGTAAAAGCGATTTGAGTAAAGGACTTGGCTGTAGTGTGATGGCGCACTGCAGAATACGTCAGCAGATTTGATTTGTGTCAATATTATTCTCTCTATGGCAATATGTGGAAACTTATTCTACAGAGCCGGACACTACTCTTGGTGATTACAATCTTCTATGAAGGACTTGGAGGAGGAACCCGCCTTGCAATGCCGAAGACAATTTGCGCGCCGGACTCGTCGTCATTGAAGCCTGGTTCAGGGGCTACTGAGGGAGTCCTGGATTAGGGGGTGTTCGGGTAGCCGGACAATACCTTCAGCCGGACTCCAAGACTATGAAGATGCAAGATTGAAGACTTCGTCCCGTGTCCGGATGGGACTTTCCTTGGCGTGGAAGGCAAGCTTAGCGATGCGATATTCAAAGATCTCCTACCATTGAAACCGACTCTGTGTAAGCCTAACCCTGTCCGGTGTCTATATAAACTGGAGGGTTGTAGTCCGTAGGACAGAATCAACTCCGTACACAACAATCATACCATAGGCTAGCTTCTAGGGTTTAGCCTCCTTGATCTCGTGGTAGATCTACTCTTGTACTACCCATATCATCAATATTAATCAAGCAGGAGTAGGGTTTTACCTCCATCGAGAGGGCCCGAACCTGGGTAAAACAAAGTGTCCCCTGTCTCCTGTTACCATCTGTCCTAGACGCACAGTTCGGGACCCCCTACCCGAGATTCGCCGGTTTTGACACCGACACATGTTGTGATGTGATATGGTCAAGACGTGATGAGATATAAATTGTTGTATGAGATGATCATGTTTTATTAAAGTTACAGGCAACTGGAAGGAGCCTTATGGTTATCTCTTTATTGCATAAGATGCTAGCGCCATATAATTGCTTTACTTTATCGCTAGCGATAGCAATAGTTGCAAAAGCAATAGTTGGCGAGACAACCATGTGACGACACATTGATAGACATCAAGATGATGGAGATCATGGTGTCATGTCGGTGATGATGGAGATCATGATGGTACTTTGGAGATGGAGATTAAAGCCACAAGATGATGATGGCCATATCATGTCACATATTTTGATTGCATATGATGTTTATCTTTTATGCATCCTATTTTACTTAGTACGGCGGTAGCATTATAAGATGATCCCTCACAAAATTACAAGGTATAAGTTATCTCCCTGAGTATGCACCGTTGCTACAGTTCGTCGTGCCGAGACACCATGTGATGATCGGGTGTGATAAGCTCTATGTTCACATACAACGGGTGCAAGCCAGTTTTGCACGTGCAGAATACTCAGGTTAAACTTGACGAGCCTAGCATATGCAGATATGGCCTCGGAACACTGAGACCGAAAGGTCAAACGTGTATCATATAGTAGATATGATCAACATAGTGATGTTCACCATTGAAAACTACTCCATCTCATGTGATGATCGGACAAGGTTTAGTTGATATGGATCACGTGATCATTTAGATGACTAGAGGGATGTCTATCTAAGTGGGAGTTCTTAAGTAATATGATTAATTGAACTTTAATTTATCATGAACTTAGTACCTGATAGTTTTGCATATCTATGTTGTAGATCAATAGCTCGCGTATAGCTCCCCTGTTTTATTTTTGATATGTTCCTAGAGAAAAATAGGTTAAAAGATGATAGTACCAATGATGCGAACTGGGTCTGTCATCTGAGGATTATCCTCATTGCTACACAAAAGAATTATGTCCTTGATGCACCGCTAGGTGACGAACCTATTGCAAGAGTAGATACAGACGTTATGAACGTTTGGCAAGCTCGATGTGATGACTACTTGATAGTTTAGTGCGCCATACTTTACGGCTTAGAACCGGGACTTCAAAAACTTTTTGAACACCAAGGAGCATATAAGATGTTCCAAGAGCTGAAATTGGTATTTCAGACTCATGCCCGAGTCGAGAGGTATGAGACCTCTAATAAGTATTTTGCCTACAAGATGGAGGAGAATAGCTCAACCAATGAGCATGTTCTCGGAATGTATGAGTAGTACAATCGCTTGAATCAAGTGGGAGTTAATCTTCCAGATAAGATAGTGATTGACAAAAGTTCTCTAGTCACTATCACCAAGCTACTGGAACTTCATGTTGAATTATAATATGCAAGGGATGACGAAAACGATTCCTCGAGCTCTTCGTGATGCTGAAATCGGCGAAGGTAGAAATCAAGAAAAGCATGAAGTGTTGATGGTTGACAAGACCACTAGTTTCAAGTAAAAGGGCAAGGGAAAGAAAGGGAACTTCAAGAAGAATGGCAAGCAAGCTGACACTCCCATAAAGAGGCCCAAAGCTAGACCCAAGACTGAAACTGAGTGCTTCTACTACAAAGGAAATGGCCACTGGAAGCGGAACTGCCCCAAATACTTGGCGGATAAGAAGGATGGCAAAGTGAACAAAAGTATATATGATATACATGTTATTGATGTGTGCTTTACTAGTGTTCATAAGTAGCCCCTGGATATTTGATACTGGTCCAGTTGCTATGATTAGTAACTTGAAACAGGAGTTACAAAATGAACAGAGACTAGTTGAGGGCGAGGTGACGATGTGTGTTCGAAGTGATTCCAAGGTTGATAAGATCACCATCGCACACTCCCTTTACCTTCAGGATTAGTGTTGAACCTAAAATAAATGTTATTTGGTGTTTACGTTGAGCATAATATGATTGGATCATGTTTATTGCAATACGGTTATTCATTTAAGTCAAAGAATAATTGTTATTCTGTTTACATGAATAAAACCTTCTGTGGTCATACACACAAGGTGAATGGTTTGTTGAATCTCGATCGTAGTGATACACATATTAATAATATTGATGCCAAAAGATGCAAAGTTGATAATGATAGCGCAACATACTTGCGGCACTGCCGTTTAGGTCATATTGGTGTAAAGCGCATGAAGAAACTCCATGCTGATGGGCTTTTGGAATCACTTGATTATGAATCACATGATGCTTGCGAACCATGCCTCATGGGATAGATGACTAAGACTCTGTTCTCCGGAATAATGGAGCGAGCCAATGACTTATTGGAAATAATACATACCGATGTATGCAGTTCGATGAGTGTTGAGGCTCGTGGCGGGTATCATTACTATCTGACCTTCACAGATGACTTGAGCAGATATGGGTATATCTACTTAATGAAACATAAGTCTGAAATATTTGAAAAGTTCAAAGACTTTCAGAGTGAAGTGGAAAATCATCGTAACAATAAAATAAAATTTCTACGATCTGATCGCGGAGGCAAATATTTGGGTTACGAGTTTGGTCTTCATTTGAAACAATATGAAATAGTTTTGCAACTCACGCCACCTGGAACACTATAGTGTAATGGTGTGTTCGAACGTCATAACCGTACTTTATTAGATATGGTGTGATCTATGATGTCTCTTACCGATTTACCACTATCATTTTGGGGTTATGCATTAGAGACGGCTACATTCACGTTAAATATGGCACCATCTAAATCCGTTGAGATGACACCATATGAAATATGGTTTGGCAAGAAACCTAAGTTGTCGTTTCTTAAAGTATGAGGTTGCGATGCTTATGTGAAAAAGCTTTAGCCTGATAAGCTCGAAACCAAATTGGAGAAGTGCATCTTCATAGGATACCCAAAAGAAACTATTGGGTACACCTTCTATCTCAGATCCGAAGGCAACATCTTTGTTGCTAAGAATGGATCCTTTCTAGAGAAGGAGTTTCTCTCGAAAGAAGTGAGTGGGAGGAAAGTAAACTTGATGAGGTAGTTGTACCTTCTCCCGAATTTGAAAGTAGTTCATCATAGAAATCAGTTCCAGCGATTCCTGCACCAATTAGTGAGAAAGCTAATGATGATGATCATGAAACTTCAGATCAAGTTACTATCGAACCTCATAGGTCAACCAGAGTATGGTCCGCACCAGAGTGGTACGGTAATCCTTTCTGGAAGTCATGTTACTAGACCATGACGAACCTATGAACTATGAGGAAGAGATAATGAGCCCAGATTCCGTGAAATGGCTTGAGGCCATGAAATCTGAGATGGGATCCATGTTTGAGAACAAAGTATGGACATTGAATAACTTGCCCGATGATCGGCAAGCCATTGAGATTAAATGGATCTTCAAGAGGAAGACGGATGCTGATAGTAGTGTTACTATCTACAAAGCTCGAATTGTCGCAAAAGGTTTTTGACAAGTTCAAGGTGTTGACTACGGTGAGAGTTTCTCACTCATATCTATGCTTAAAGTATGTCCGAATCATGTTAGAAATTGCCGCATTTTATGAAATTTGGCAATTGGATGCCAAAACTGCATTCCTTAATGGATTTCTTAAAGAAGAGTTGTATATGATGCAACTTGAAGGTTTTGACAATACGAAAGGTGCTAACAAAGTGTGTAAGCTCCGGTGATCCATTTATGGACTGGTGCAAGCTTCTCGGAGTTGGAATGTATGCTTTGATAGTGTGATCAAAGCATATGGTTTTATACAGACTTTTGGAGAAGCCTGTATTTACAAGAAAGTGAGTGGGAGCACTATAGCATTTCTGATATTATATGTGGATGGCATATTGTTGATTGGAAATAATACAGAATTTGTGGATAGCATAAAGGATACTTGAATAAGAATTTTTCAATGAAAGACCTAAGTGAAGCTACTTACATATTGGGCATCAAGATCTATAAAGATAGATCAAGACGCTTGATAAGACTTTCGATGACTACATACCTTGATAAGATTTTGAAGGAGTTCAAAATGGATCAGTCAAAGAAGGAGTTCTTGCATGAGTTGTAAGGTGTGAAGTTGAGTAAAGACTCAAAACCCGACCATTGTAGAAAATCGAAAGAGAATGAAAAGTCATTCTTTATGCCTCAGTCATAGGTTCTATAAAGTATGCTATGTTGTGTACCAGACCTATTGTGTACCTCACCATGAGTTTGGCAAGAGGGTACAATAGTGATCCGGGAGTGGATCACTAGACAACGGTCAAAATTATCCTTAGTGGAATAAGGACATGTTTCTCGGTTATGGAGGTGACAAATGTTCGTCGTAAAAGGTTACGTAGATGTGAGCTTTGACACTGATCCGTATGACTCTATGTCTCAATCTGGATACATATTGAAAGTGGGAGCGATTAGCTAGACTAGCTCCGTGCAGAGCATTGTAGAAATAGAAAATTTGGAAAATACATACGGCTCTGAATGTGGCAGACCCGTTGGCTAAACTTCTCTCACAAGCAAAACATGATCACTCTTTAGGTGTTAATCACATAGCGATGTGAACTATATTATTGAATCTAGTAAACCCTTTGGCTATTAGTCACATGGATATGTGAACTAATCACATAAATATGTGAACTATTGGTGTTGAATCACATGACGATGTGAACTAGATTATTGACTCTAGTGCAAGTGGGAGACTGAAGGAAATATTCCCTAGAGGCAATAACGAAGTTGTTATTTATATTTCCTTATATCATGATAAATGTTTATTATTCATGCTAGAATTGTATTAACCGGAAAATTAGTACGTGTGTGAATACATAGAAAAAATAGAGTGTCCCTAGTATGCCTCTACTTGACTAACTCGTTGATCAAAGATGGTTAAGTTTCCTAACCATAGACATGTGTTGTCATTTGATGAACGGGGTCACATCTTTAGAGAATGATGTGATGGACAAGACCCATCCATTAGCATGGCATTATGATCGTTTACTTTTATTGCTATTGCTTTCTTCATGACTTATACATATTCCTCTGACTATGAGATTATGCAACTCCCGAATACCGGAGGAACACTTTGTGTGCTATCAAACGTCACAACATAACTGGGTGATTATAAAGATGCTCTATAGGTGTCTCTGATTCTGTTTGTTGAGTTGGCATCAATCGAGATTAGGATTTGTCACTCTGATTATCGGAGAGGTATCTCTGGGCCCTCTCAGTAATGCACATCACTATAAGCCTTGCAAGCAATGTGACTAATGATTTAGTTACGGGATGATGCATTACGGAACGAGTAAAAAGACTTGCTGGTAACGAGATTGAACTAGGTATCATGATACCGACGATTGAATCCCGGGCAAGTAACATACCGATGACAAAGGGAATAACGTATGTTGTTATGTGGTTTGACTGATAAAGATCTTCGTAGAATATGTAGGAGCCACTATGAGCATCCAGGTTCCGCACGCTTAATGTTCGATGATGATTTATATTATGAGTTATGTGGATTGATGACCGAATTTTGTTCGGATTCCCGGATGAGATCACGTACATGACGAGGACTCTCGAAATGGTCGAGAGGTAAAGATCGATATATTGGAAGGCTCTATTTGAACATCGGAATGGTTCGGAGTGATTCAGGTATTTTTCGGAGTACCAGAGAGTTACAGGAATTCGCGAGGGGAAGTTAATGGGCCTTATTGGGCTTTAGTGGAGAGAGGTAAGAAGGGCCACGAGGTGGCACGTGCCTCTCCCCTGCCCAAACTGAATTGGACAAGGGGTGGGGGCACGGCCCCCCTTTCCTTCTCCCTCTCCCTCCTTTCCTTCATTCCTACTCGGAAAAGGAAAGGGAATCCTACTAGGACTTGGGAGTCCTAGGACTCCATACACCTCGCCTGCCCCTAGGAGGGCCGGCCTCTCTCCCTCATTCCTTTATATACATGGGCAGAGGCACCCCAAAGACACACCAAATCTTCTCTTAGCCGTGTGCGATGCCCCCCTCCACAGTTACACTCCTCGGTCATATCGTCGTAGTGCTTAGGCGAAGCCCTACACTGGTAACTTCATCATCATCGTTGCTATGTCATCATGCTGACGGAACTCTCCCTCGTCCTCAACTGGATCAAGAGATCGAGGGACGTCATCGAGTTGAAAGTGTGCTGAACACGGAGGTGCCGTACATTCGGTGCATGGATCGGTTGGATCGCGAAGTCATTCGACTACATCAACCTCGTTACTAAACGCTTCCGCTTTCGGTCTACGAAGGTACGGGACACACTCTCCCCGCTCGTTGTTATGCTTCTCCTAGATAGATCTTGCGTGATCGTAGGAGTTTTTTTGAAATACTACGTTCCCCAACAGAAGTCATCCATGAAAACCTCTACAATCTTTTCACAAAAGTCAGAGAATATAGCAGTCATACATCTTTGAAAGGTCACAGGTGCATTACATAAACCGAAAGGCATACGTCTATAAGCATTGGTTCCAAAGGGACATGTAAAAGTGGTCTTTTCTTGATTAGGTTGAGAAACATGTATTTGTGAAAAACCAGAACATCCATCGAGGAAGCAAAAGTGTGTGTGCTTAGATAATATTTTAAGCATTTGATCAATAAAAGGCAGAGGGTAATGATCTTTTCTAGTTGATTTATTTTATTTTCTAAAATCAATTACCATTCTATAGCATGTAACAATTCTTTGTGGAATAAGTTCATTCTTATCATTTGGAACAATAGTCATACCTCCCTTTTTTGGGACACAATGAAAAGGACTTACCCATCTACTATCGGCTATAGGATCGATTATACCTGCTTCTAGAAGCTTTAAGATTTCCGTTCTTACCACTTCTTTCATCTTCGGATTTAACCGAGGTTGGTGATCAGGTTCCATATTAATTTTGTGCTGACATAGAGTGGGACTAATGCCCTTTAAATTGTCAAGAGTATATCCAATAGCAGCCTGGTGCTTCCTTAGAACTTTCAATAATCTTTCTTCTTCATGTTCTGAAAGGTTAGCACTAATAATAACATGATATATCTTCTTTTCATGAAGATAAGCATATTTCAAAGCGTCTGGCAATTGTTTTAATTCAAACACAAGATCACCTTTAGTTGGAGGAGGGCCTCCTAGAGTTTCAATAGGCAAGTTGTGTTTAAGCAGAGGACGTTGTTCAAAGAAAATTTTATCTATTTCATTTCTTTCATGCATATTTAAATCATTTTCATGATCTAGAAAATATTGTTCTAAAGGATCAGTAGGTGGCAAAGCAATATAAGCAAGACCAATTAATTCATCCTTACTAGGCAATTCCTTTTCATGAAGCTTTCTACTAAACTTGGAAAAATTAAACTCATGAGACTCATCACCGAAACTAACACTGACTGTTTGCTTCTCACAATCTATTCTAGCATTAATGGTGTTCAAGAAAGGTATACCAAAGATAATGAGACAAAATTCATCTTGTGGGGAACCAAGAACAAGAAGATCAGTAGGGGATTTTATTTTGCCACACAAGACTTCAACATCTCTAACAATCCCAATTGGTGATATAGTGTCTCTATTAGCAAGTTTAATAGTAACATCTATGTCTTCTATCTCTGCGGGTATTGTGTCTTTCATAATTTCTTGATATAAGGTGTAAGCAATAGCACTCACACTAGCACCTATGTCACATAAACCATGATAACAGTGATCTCGTATTTTAACTAAGATGACAGGCATGCCAACAACAGTTCTATGTTTATCCTTTTTATCAGGTTTGGCAATTCTAGCAGCTTCTTCACAAATGTAAATAACATGCCCATCCATATCTTCTTCCAAGAGATCTTTAAACATAGCACTATTAGGTTCTACTTTGATTTTTTCATCGGGTTTAGGTGTTCTAATATAGCTTTTGTTAACCACAGTTGAAACTTTAGCATGTTCCTTTATCCTAACAGGGAAAGGTGGTTTCTCAATATAAGTAGTAGGAACAACTGGATCAACATTATAAAGTATAGTTTATTCTTTAACTGGTACTTGGTCTTTAATTTATTCTTTAATAGGTGGGTGATATTTTAACCACTTCTCTTTAGGGAGTTCAACATGAGTAGAAAATGATTCACAAAAGGAGGCAACGATCTCAGAGTCAAGTCTATATTTAGTGCAAAACTTTTGAAAAGCATCGGTATCCATAAAATATTTAACACAATCATACTTAAGTTTAGTACCTGACTCTTTACATTTGTAGAGTTCCCAATCTTCAGAGTTGCGTTTAATTCTTTCCAAAAGATCCCACCAGAATTCAATAGTCTTCTTCATAAAAGAACCAGCACAAGAACTATCAAGCATGGTTTGATCATTACGAGAAAGCCGAGCATAAAAATTCTGGATAATGATTTCTCTTGAGAGCTCATGATTGGGGCATGAATATACCATTGACTTAAGCCTCCCCCAAGATAGGGAGATACTTTCTCCTTCACGAGGCCAAAAATTATATATATAATTCCAGTCACGATGAACTAGACGCATAGGATAATTTTTTTGGTGAAACTCCAATTTCAATCGATTCCAATTCCAAGATCCAATATCATCGCATAGCCTATATCATGCCAATGCCTTTCCCTTCAAGATAAAGGGAAAACCTTCTTCATAACTTCATCTCTGGGTAAACCTGCAAGCTTGAACAATCCACAAATTTGTTCTACATATATCAAGTGCATATCAGGATGTTCAGTTCCATCTCCTGCATAAGGATTAGCTAGCAGTTGTTCTATCATACCCGAAGGAATTTCATATTCAATATTTTTAGTAGGTGTGGTAGGTTGAGGGGTAGCTAATTGTGGTTCCGGTCGAGGTGAAGATACCCCAAACAAATCTCTCAAAGATTGTTTTCCATAGTAACAAGTGACAATAAATTTCAGCACACTATATAAATGTTTGCTTACAAATTCAACTTACCAAAGGCGCTTCACTCCCTGACAACAGCGCCAGAAAATAGCCTTGATGACCCACAAGTATATGGGATCAATTTTATTTATTTTTGATAAGTAAGAGTGTCGAACCCAACGAGGAGCAGAAGGAAATGACAAGTGGTTTTCAGCAAGGTAATGTTTGCAAGTGCTAAAATTTGAAGTAGCAGAGTAGTTTGATAGCAAGGTAATTTGTAACAAGAAAGTAATGATAGTAGTAAAAAAAGTGCAGCAAGGTAGCACAATCCTTTTGAGGCAAAGGACAGGCCAAAATGGTCTCTTATGATAAGAAAAGCGTTCTTGAGGGTACACGGGAATTTCATCTAGTCACTTTCATCATGTTGGCTCAATTCGTGTTCGGTACTTTGATAATTTGAAATGTGGGTGGACCGGTGCTTAGGTGTTTTCCTTACTTGAACAAACTTCCTACTTATGATTAATCCTCCCTCAAGCATCCGCAACTACGAGAAAAGTATTAAGAATAAATTCTAACCATAGCATTAAAATTTTGGATCCAATCGGTCCCTTACGGAATAGAGCATCAACTAGGGTTTAAGCTTCTGTCACTCTCGCAACCCATATGAAGGAAGTATGCCCCAGAGGCAGTAATAAAGTTGTTATTTTATATTTCCTTATATCATGATAAATGTTTATTATTCATGCTAGAATTGTATTAACGGGAAACTTGATACATGTGTCGATACATAGAAAAAACATCGTGTCCCTAGTAAGCCTCTACTAGACTAGCTCGTTAATCAAAGATGGTTAAGTTTGCTAACCATAGACATGTGTTTTCATTTGATGAATGGGATCACATCATTAGGACAATGACGTGATGGACAAGACCCATCTGTTAGCTTAGCATAATGATCGTTAAGTTTTATTGCTATTGCTTTCTTCATGTCATATACATATTCCTTTGACTATGAGATTATGCAACTCCTGGATACCAGAGGAATACCTTGTGTGCTATCAAACATCACAACGTAACTGGGTGATTATAAATATGATCTACAGGTATCTCCGAAGGTGTTTGTTGGATTGGCATAGATCGAGATTAGGGTTTGTCACTCCGAGTATCGGAGAGGTATCTCTGGTCCCTCTTGGTAATGCACATCATAATAAGCCTTTCAAGAAGTGTGACTAATGAGTTAGTTAGAGGATGATGCATTACAGAACGACTAAAGAGACTTGCCGGTAACGAGATTGCACTAGGTATGGAGATACCGATGACCGAATCTCAGGCAAGTAACATATCGATGATAAAGGGAATAAAGTATGTTGTCATTACGGTATGACCGATAAATATGTTTGTAGAATATGTGGGAAACAATATGAACATCCAGGTTCCGCTGTTGGTTATTGACCGGAGAGGTGTCTCGGTCATGTCTAGATAGTTCTCAAACCCGTAGGGTCTGCACGCTTAACGTTGGATGACGATTTTGTATTATATGAGTTATGTGATTTGGTGACCTAATGTTGTTTGCAGTCTCGGATGAGATCACGGTCATGACAAGGAGTCTCGAAATGGTTGAGAGGTAAAGATTCATATATTGGACGATGATATGCGGACACCGGAAGTGTTCCAGGGGTTCCAGTGTCGGTGGAAACAACACCTATGGGGTCACTGGGATCCCTTCTACGATTGACGGGTGCGAGGTTGTATGAAGAGCGGATCTGATAGGGAGCACATAGATCGTTTACCCAGGTTCGGGCCGCGAGGATGCGTAATACCCTAGTCCTACTTTGGTGGATGCATTTGAGTGTTCTTGTGTTCTTGAGCTATCTACGGGGTGCAACTTTGCCCAAAAGAGCCGAATCCCCCTCCTGATCGCCTCGGGCCTCATTTTATAGGAAAAAGGGGTTGCCAAGTGGCACACAGGAGGTGGAAAGGTCTGTAGTCGACAAGCCTATCCTCTAGGACCGTCGGACAAACGCATTTAATGCGCTGCCGACGTGCCCACCTTGCTTTATCGGGGACGCCGAGGAAGCACGTCCCAGCTGTCGCCGCCTCACCTGGCCTCGACACGCGTCCGAGCTAATGATCCATCGTGGCGCCATGTTGGCTGGCTGCTGGGCTGGTGTGGTGATGGAGCCTTCATGAAGGGTCGCATGCCGCCACGCAGGTGCTTGCTGGGTTGGTGTAGAGGCCGCCCGTCGCCACGCAGGTGCCTGCCCAGCTGGTTGAGGTAGCAGCTGCTTAGGGACGGTGATGGAGTCTTGGCTGGCATGGGCCTGGCAGTGGCCCTGCTGATGCCCTCGGCAAGGGTACTGCCGTGGCATTGTAGTCGTCCCCGACAAGGGTCTTGCCGGGGGTCTTCACTACAAAAAAAATATACTTTCGTGATGATACGTGTTTGTCACAGTAGGTCGCTTTTTTTTGTCATGCATGTACATCCATGACAAATTTATGACAGAATCAAGATAGTCATACATGTGCTGTCATAGAAGTGTTCCATGACATTACCAAAATTATCATCACGGAAGTGTCCACTTCCATGACGATAAATCGCGCGTCACAGAAATGCTTTTGTCAAGGGTGACCGACACGTGGCATCCACCGTAACGGAACGCCGTTAAGCTATCAGGTTGGGTTTTGGATCAAATAACCCATTAACAGCCCCGACCAATGGGAAATTTCCACGTGTAAAATTCTTATTGACCGGACGAAACACGTGTCAGCTCGTCAGTGGGTTAGATAGGCACCTATGATACGCCGACACGTGGCACAGCCCAACAGAGGCCCATTCCTGTGAAAAGGTCGGCCCGTTTGACTTGGTCAAAAGATGGCGGGCCGGCCCATGGAAAGCCTGTTAACGGCATGTTCGCATATAGCCCATTTACAGCCCGCTAACCCAAGGCCTGTTACGCCGTATCTGAATTAGGCCCAATAGCGTCATCTGGGCCATCCAGTATGATTCCAGCCCGTTTTCACTTCTGGCCCATGTATGGCCCATGACGTCTTTCGGCCCATATGAGGCCCTATGTAACTCTTGGCCTCTTAACGGCCTGTGGTGAAATTGGCCCGTAATGAACAGTGTATCACTTTACACCCATTAACGGCCCGTGGTGAAACTGGCCCGTAATGAACTGTGTATCACTTTATACCCATAAACGGCCCGTTATTCCGTTGGGCCGTTTCCAGCCCATGTTATCTTTCGGCCTTCTCAGAGCCCATTTATTCTTGGGCTCATTTCCAGCATTCGTTTACTTACAGCCCGTTACTGTCATTTTCTGCTTGTGGGCCAAATTCAGCCCGTGGTTACAGTCGGCCCGTTTGTGGTCCGTTAATACGTTGGGCCGTTTTCATAGCGTCATCAAATACGGCCTATTAACGATGGCCCGTTACGGTCGGCCCATGAATGGAGGATTCCAACTCTAGCCCGTTTACGGCCATAATGCGGCCTGTTATTGGCCCATGTTTGGCCAATCGATCATACGGCCCGTATAAGGCCCATTGATGATACGGCCCGTAGAAGGCCCATTGTTTCTACAGCCCGTAGAAGGCCTACTGTTTCTACGGCCCGTAGAAGGCCCACTGTTTCTACGACCCGTAGGAGGCCCAGTGTCACTATAGTAAATATTAGCCCATGGTTATTGTGGCCTAGTTTTAAAAAATAGGTTATTGCAGCCACTAGTTAACCGCGGAAAAAGAACTGCAATGACTACAAGCAAACAAATAAACAGGACAACAAGGAAATAAATAAGCAAGCAACTAACGCTAGGCTATCACGGCTATTACACATATTACATCCACTAGGCATCAAAGTTCGCCACCAGTGTAAATATAGGGAACAAAGCAACATATCATATACACTGGCCGTCAAAATTGGCCACTAGTGCAAATAAACGCGGCAGCAAAACAAGAGCATAACTGAAACAACTTCAGAAGAGCTCAAGAAACGTTATCCTGGGTATCCACCATGCTGGCAATAAGCTTAGCAAGCTTATTAGCTTTGTCCTGTTTGGTGCTAAAATCCTCCAACGCTTGCTGTTGCACCAGAAAGTATGCATCTGAATGCTCCAGGGACTTCTGTAGTCCTTCCGCTTCTTGTCGCAGCACAGCTGATCGATGTCTTTCAGCTTGTAGTTGAGACTCAAGAAACCGAACTGATTCAGATAGTGAGTTTGAATAGCTTGTGCAAGCGGTAGTGACCAGTAACTCCAACACTAAACCAAGACAGGATGTGTCACTATCCTGAACCTTATCTGCATTACTTCCTTTACCGTTGCTTAATAAGGCACTCTTCCCCAATATTCTGTCAGCATTCTGAAAGAAGAAACAAGCAGACACATAACAAGTTTAGCATGTACTAGTATATGAAACTCATTTCGGTGAACCAGTTCATTAGTAAGGTGGACAGGATTAAACTACCAAGTCTTCTATTGCCAAGTACTAGTACATAATAAAAGCATCAAACAAACATATACAATGTCCTATGGTAGCAATGGAATCTTAAATTAGAACAGTTGTTGTTCAGGTTTAGGCACTTGTTCTACATGAACAGAGTACAGTAAGACGCAAGAATATAATACTTAAAAATAGAAAATGAGCTCATAGACCTTACCACATTCTTGGTTCGGGACCATTACAGAACAAGGCGTTCCCAGTCATCGTCCAGTAAATGTGTCTCAGGAGAACGTAAGGGAATTTGATGAGTTTCTTTGCCGGCGAAGTACGTTTTCTTCAGGTAATTCCGATACTGCCACCAAGCATTCTTGAAGATAGCAGAGGTATTAGCACAGGTTACCTCATCCTGAGTTTCCAAATTGGTCCTTCTCTATAGAGAAAAATGGGAAAATTTGCTATATTATAACCATCATGGAGGTAGGATGTATGGGACGAAGCAAAGTAATTGCCATGAATAACATTACTTACACATAACTCCTGGACAAACACCTGCAAATGGCATTTTCCTTCATCTTCAGTATAATATTTCCAAGATGGGAAGATACGCACATACGATTTAACAACATCAAATGCGATAGATGCTAAACTACGACTAGATGGTTGTGCTTCCTCCACAGGAATAGGCGTACTAACTAGTGGAGTTGGGGTTCGCCGTGATAGTACTGGCCCTTTGGGCACTCGAGCTGCCTTACTAACTGCTCTTGTTTGGGAGCTCTGTGGTGGAGATGGTGTTGTGTCAACAGGAACTAGGTTACTATCGGCTGGGGTTGGGGTTAGATTGGGTGAAGCTAGTTCTCTGTCCATCGTAGTAGGGGTACAATCTGCGAGTGTTTGGGTTATGTGTGGTAGGGCTGGTTCTTGTGCATGTACAACCAGGGTGCTATCTCCACCAAGAGGTAGCGCTGTTTTATTTGAAGACCGTGTTTTTAGTCCGCTAGATACTGGCATCACCCGCTCCAATTCAAATGGCTGATAAACAGGAAACATACCTGAATGTACAAACATTATATGAGAGACAGATGCAATAGATAGTGTGGAAAAAAGAGGGCATGAAATAGTTGACATGTATATTGTTTAACTAAAACGGATAGCATGACATAATTTCACATATATGATGTCTATCTAAACTGGATAGCATGGCATAACATAATTCAAAGATATGATGAATAACTAAACATGATCGCATGACATAATTCACCTACATGTCTAAGTAATCAGGATCGCATCATTTAATTAACATATGTGATTTATATGCTAAACAGAGGGCATTCGATATGATGTCTGAACTAAGAACATGGTGTTGAATATTGTGCATATGATGTCTAAACTATGCAATGCAAGACACTGTATGCATGATATGAGCAGTATAACCGTGCCAAATTAGAGCATACACCTCAGTGGGGGAATAGGATTGGTCATGTGTCTCTGAATCCATCTATGAGGAGCTATCAGGACCCAACAAGAGATCTGCTTCGACAGGTAGCACTGTCTGCTCTGAAGGCCTTGTTTTCACTCCAGATTTTTCCATCTCCCACCCAAATGGCTGATTCACAGGAAGAGTAGTTTAATGTACAAACATTGTCGACAAATGGAAATGTAATGAAGAAAAGGATGGGAAAGATATCATTCAAATATATGATGCCTGGTTAAACAGGATGGCATTGCACATTTCACATATATTATGGCTGGCTAAAAGACATGAGACTGCATAATTCCCACATATGATATAGAAACTAAATAGGTGGCATTACAGAACATGTCTAAACTAAGAAGATGACATATATGATGTAAAAAGTAGGCACTGCAAGGCAACATATGCATGATATGACTAACATCATCATGCCAAGGTAGAGCAAACACCTTGGGGGTAAATAGGAGTGGTCAGCGGCGTCCGAATCCGCCTCAGAACAGATATCTTCCTCTGGATTAAAATCTGGAGAGGGGTGGGGAGAGTTTGCCATTGAACCCACCATGGAGCGATGTCTGCATGACATTGTATTGCCGCGTAAAACTCTTCTCTTTTTCTCTACATGTTCAACATGACTATGTACAATATCTGACATGCATACAAAAAAATATGGTGATATTATGTAAGGAGAGCATGCAGAAATTTAGAGTGATGGTAACAACCACTGGATCGATGTTTTTCCGTTGAACCAAAATAGCCCTAATGGATCGACATGAATGTATAGTAATAAGTGATGCAAAAAGTGTACAACCTCTTTGCCGTAGCCGTGTCGACCTCAGCATCATTGGGTTGGTCGCTGAAGCAGTTGAGGCAGAGGTGGCTGTCGGAGGTGTGGAGGAAGATCTGAGGAATCTGTAGACGGCGTCCACGGCACTGCTCTGTTGTGATGGATCGTTCTGTCATTGGAGCAGCTCCGGTGAGCCGTAAGACGTCAAGGCTGAAGCAGCACAAGACAGACATTGTCAATCTCAAGTGGGATTCTAATAGCATCTCCAATAGATGATGTAAAATGGATGTAAAATTAACATCACCAAAAACCACCTGACTACAAAAGATGAGGTAAAAACTGTTGACTCTGAACTTAACTATTGAAACTGAAATTTACTATGGAATCTGAATGCTACTGTCGAAACTGAACGCAATGGTAGCAGAGAGGCACTTGACATGTAGTTTAGGGTGGGCCTGCAGTTCATCTTCAACCTGCACCCCCCCTGAGCCGCCAGCCACCACCAGCCGAACCGCCGGCCCCAGCGCCGCCTCGCCGCCCCGAAACAACTCGCCCCCGCTGCGCCGGCCAGCCCTCTAGCCCCCCCCCCACCTTGAACCCTAAGAAAGATAGTGGGGTACCTCTCCGGCGAGCCCTCATCCCGCTGCGGGTGGTTCTTCCTTAACTCCGGCGAGCCCCCCCCCCAACCCCTGAAAATCGACTGACCCAAAAGTCGATTCAGTCGACTGAAGTGTGGCTTAATCAGAGCAGAGCAGCGGCATGAGCGAGGGGGAGAGTAGCAGCAGCAGCTGGGCGAGCGAGCGATCGAGCGAGAGCCGGAGCAGCAGCAGCAGATCCGGCTGGTATGGACGCCGCCGCTGAAGGGGCCTCGCACTGGGGGAGAGCCGCCGTGGAGATGTCGCGCGCGGCGCCGACTTCAAGGTAGCCGCTCCATGGGGGTGCGGGATGGAGCACCGTCGGCGCCGGGAGGTCGAGTTAAGGAGAAGGTGCGATGCGATGAGTATACAACCTCTTTGGTGGCGCCGAGTGTCACGACCGGATTTTCCAGACATTGATTTCCAGAAAATGGCCATCGTGCTCACCAGCCCCAGGATTACTGTTAGCTGATGAGGCACCAACTTGATATAGAAATTCCAAGCAAAAGTGCAAAATATGTAGTACAAGACCATTGTGGCCTATGAGTACGTCAAATGGTTTCTAGTGGTTGAGGGCGGAAGCGGTTTGTGGATCACCACGGTCTATGGGACTCCATTTCCCACAGGAACAGCTGACCAGGTTAACTCCTATCTTCGCGAGGCTGCTATCTCCGTTGCTTAGTTTCTGGGGCTGTCACCGCAACGCTCCTCTCCAAGCAGAAATCTGGCCAAGACAATAGCCAGGGACAAGCCAGTGAGTACTTTGAATGTACTCGCAAACATTATGAACACTGGGATAATATAATTGATAATCATGCACTGAAAAATTCTATGATCACAATGTCAGTCATAAATAAAACATCTTTTATGCATGCAAGCAGGTTTTTTATATGCAACATGAATAAGCAATAATGGAGTCGGCGTCTGAACGACACCACCTAAAGGGCTTATAAAGTAAATAAATAACAAGCAATGCCACAGTCGGGCGTCTCAGCGACACCACATAAAGGGCTTATAAAATAAATAAATAACAAGCAATGCCACAGTCGGGCGTCTCAGCGACACCACATAAAGGGCTTATAAAATAAATAAATAACAAGCAATGCCACAGTCGGGCGTCTCAGCGACACCACATAAAGGGCTTATAAAACAAATAATCACAATGAATATCCAGGAGGTAGAACCGTCCCAGGGATACTCAATGATATAATGGGTTAGTCCATAATAATAATAATCATAATCTTCACAAGTCACAAGTCACAGTCCAAGTTCTGGTTTAACAATCTCTCCTCCGAAGACCGACACTAAGACCAACCCTTGACCCATCCCAGACTGTAATCCTTAACCATGGACACAGCTATTCGAATAGGTTTAATCTCTGTAGAGGGTGTACTCTTTACCCACGAGTAACGGATTCCTTTAGTCCATCGGGACTAATTCCGTCTACGGCCTTTTTGTTGAAAACACGCCTAACTTGCACACACCAGCTTAACTCATCGGTGTCTGGAATCACCCACGACACTTGTTAAGAAAAACTCTAAGTGGGGAGGCTACAACCTCGCGTAGCATGGGATCAAATTTATATCGCGCGCTCTAAGGGGTGGCCTCCCCTCTCGGTCCCAACCGGAAACACCCATGCCCCCTGACCAGGTGGCATGCCTACCGGCTACAACCGACATCTTCCACCATGGCCTCTCTGTACGGTGTGTGCCAAGACAAAGGGTTAACAACTTACTGAACCGTACCCTACTTGTGGCAGGGACAAGTGGTAGTACGAACACGTATGGGGGTTACCGGAACAAGACTCGATCTACGGTCGACTCAGGAGGTTTATAAATTCCCTGCATGACATGTATATCAAATATATTTCAACCGACGAAATCACCACCCATTATACCTTACTATGCCATACCGGACATAACCGTCCCGACGGGGACCGGCGACAAGCTCACTCCTACCCAAGGCAGAGGCTTTCCCGGATTCCTTTCCGGCATGCATGTAAGGCACATGAGGATGATTATCATCACAAGTATATTCATTTCCAACAGCAAGGAAATCACTAATATGCCTACATGCAAATGATCACATCGCCACATAAAATAACGAGTTCTCCGAAATGAGATGGTGTTATAAACGAGTCAACTAACACACCAAAAATATTATGCCGGGGTTCAGAATGCTTGCCTTCATGGTGTGGAAGGGCAGGGTGCACTCCAAATCTTTTGAAAGCTTTCTTCTCTTCCAAAATCCTATTTTCAAAAATATGCAAATAACACATATTTCAAAAACAGTACAAAAGAAGTTGTTTCGAAAATTTTCAAATAAATCTCAAAATAAACTAGACAGAATTTGAGGGATGTAGGAAAAAGAATCAACTCATTTGGAGTTGTATTTAAAAAGTTAAGCTCAGTCAAAGTTTTGGCCAAAATCTGTTATTTAAAATTAAAACAGAAAAAGAAAACCATTTCGAATATACATACACGTCGAAGGCGTATTCTGGAAACGCGCCTCCACTTATCCAGCGTGGACCGAGCATGTGTCACTGACAGTGGGCCCGCCTGGCCCACCGGTCAGGTTTGACTAGTCCACCTTCCCTCCTCTTCCTCTGCCCGAGAGGGTGCGGAACTCCGGCGACGCTCACCGGCGAACGGCGGCGCCGTTCGAGAAGCAGAGGTCACCCGCAGGCTCAGGGGGCCGAGGCGGTCACTCCGGTGGTCACTTTGGTCTCTGGGGTGGACGGAGCTGCCGGCGGCGAGCTCCGCAGCGGACGGTGGCCGTCGGGCGAAGTGAGCTTGGGGCTACGGTGGTTCCCGATCAAAATCGAGTAGGGGGATGGGTTCACGGGAGGAAGAGAGAGCTCCTGGTGAAGAGAACGGAGGGGGAAAGGCTCTGGTAGCGCCGGAATGGCCGGGGCAGTGGCGGCGGCTGCGGTTGCCGGAGATGGGGAAGGAGACCTCCCCGGGTCGATTGGCTACCAATGGGGGTCCTAGGGAGATGGCTTGGGACTGCATGCGTGCGGAGACGAGCTTGGGGCTCCTTAAATAGGTGATCGGGGTCGGTTCCGACGGTGGCCGCGGATAAGGTCGCCGGCGACCGCCATTCTGTAGCTAGGGCGTCGTGGCGGCGACGAGCGCTAGTGGACACGCTTGTGGATGAGCTCGCGCTGTTCCAGGGGCCAGGTGGCGAGCGGAAGAGGCTTGGGCGGCGTTGAACAGAGTAGGGGCTGTCGGTGGCCGTGGCGGCTAGCTCCTGGCTTGCCGGAGCCGTGGCGAGGGGCTCTTGGCGCGTTGTGGTGAGAAGGGGAGCGCGTGGCGCGGCTCTACAGATCGGGCCAAACCCAGGGGCGCGACGCGGCGGCTCGGGCGCGGCACATGCAAAACTCATGCTCTGCTCACGCCCAGAGCACGCACGGAACGTGCTCGACAAAATGCCGGGGCATGCTAGAGGTCTCGGGTGAGGTTGGGGTTTAATAGACCTAGGTTAAAGTCATCTAGAGGCTTAGTGGACAGGTTAGTGTGATCAGAGGTGCAAGTTCACAGTGAAATGACAAAATTCATGTCAAAGCTGTTCATGCACTCTAGGTGTTTGACAAAATGCCACAGGCACCGAGGCATTTCTTGGAGTGGCCAAAACTTCCAGAGTGGGGTCTCTTTAGATGAATAAGAGGGTGGTGAGGTTAGTTTGTGAAAAGCACAAACTTGTTAGTGCAAGTTTTGCAGAACTACAATTCTGGACAGGAGATAAATGGCATTATTTCATGAACCAAAAATATTCAAATGGGTGCATGCTCCTGGACTTAGGGGTCTTGTAGGGTTGACTACAAGTAGGAGAAGGCACAAGGTCACTGGAGCAAAAATAAATAGGGTTGTAGTAGAAATCACAAGGCTGGACCAGAATGAAAATGAGGTTGATTCACTCAAATTTTTCAAATAACATCACTGGGTTTTTGCATAAAGTTGAATCATATGCTACTACCAACATCCCATAATTTTGGTGGAGGCGAGAAAGAAATATTTAAATGGGTTGTAGTGCAAAATTGCACTCTGGACCAGAGAAGAAAAATTGATGCAGAGCTCAAAATATTACATGAATAAAAGATATTTTTGTATAAAAGTGATTTAAAAACATCACATGACATCTCCAAATTTTGGTTGGAATTTTAGGTGAATTTATCAAATGGTTGTAGTTCAATTATGGCCATATAACCTTGGAAAACCATTTTTCAAGAATTAAAGATCAAGCAAATTAATTATGTAATTAGTTATACTGATAAAAGAAAAGTTTTTCTTGAGTGGTTAAACAAGTCCAATAACATATTTGAAAGGTTTTCACTTTAGGGAACAACTCAATGATAATAAGAAAGGAAATGTTTCAAAAAATCAAAAGGGAGTCCAAAAAATCAAAGTTTTAATTCCTGGCAAAAAATTTAATTTAATAAAACAAGGCCAAAAAAAATTTTGGGGGTGTCACAACACCACCCCCCTTAAGAAAAATCTCATCCTCGAGATTTGTTCAAAGTTGTTTTAAGAAAAACTATACGCAATAAAAATATGGCTACAGTGAGAGGGCAATAAGTGGTGAAAAACCACAGTGTGAATACTGGTGTTGCGTGGAAAAATCTACGGTTCTGGACAAAACGTCAGATTTCTATGCTGGATATAAATTTAGAATAACTTCTAAATTTAAATATACGCTGGTCGTACCCGAGAGCACAGTGCTCTCTCTGGCCGACAGGTGGACCCGGGGCCCACTGTCAGCCTCTTCTTCTCCCTCTGGTTCTCTCTTCTTCCTCTCTCCCGCGCGCTTTCCTGCGCTTTCTCCACCGGCGACGCCTAGCGCGTAGGGCATCTAGGCCGTACCGCGGTAGTGCGCGGCGTGCTAGCTGCCGGTGCAGCATGCACTCACCTCGCGGGCCAGCGCGCTGTCGGCACTGCTCGCGGATTCTTCTCCGAACACCGACGATCGGCGACGAGCGGCATTGGTGGACTTCGCCCACCGTACACCGAGCTCGAGCTATAAAACAGTCGGGGTGCCCCTCTCTTATTCCTCACACCTGGCCTCACTTCTCCTCCTCCTTCTTCCTTACTGCTTACAAAAGCTCGGGTTAGGCTCTAATGGCGGAGGCGATGCCGGACTGGTTTGTGATCCTGATATGCGGAGGGCTGGCGACCTGCTGGGGCTCTCCGTGCTCCTGTGCGCGATGATCCTCAACGATCGTCGCGACGCTGCTGCTCGGGTGTTGGCTCTCCGCGGTGGTGGTGATCACGAGGAGTAGATGGGGTGTGCCGGGTGCTAACTGTTGTTAGGGGGTGATTAGCTGGATGTAACACCGTTGCAAAGTTTTGCAAACAGTGTATGTGTTTGAATGATTATGGTTGTGAGGGTGGTGCACAAGGTGAGAGGTGCTTGGCAAGGTCACGCGGTGGCCTTTTTATAGCACCGGAGCTGGGTCATTTTTACCGTGGTGAATGGTAAAGAAAAATTTTCAGCTCTGTTCCAAGGGTCGGGGTCAAGCCACAGATTCACACATTTCACTATAGTGATGTGTTACTGTGGGGGTTGTCGGGGAGGTTTTTGGTAACTGTGTCTGGGATAGAAATCTTATACTGCATACTGGCGTATCCAGGCAAGGCTACTATTAAAACAGAGGCACGACAACAGGCGGTATTTAATTACAAGGCCACACGATTACAAAGCGAGGGTACACTGGGACTCGATACGACTCGGGTGGCTTAGTCTACCTCGTTTACATCCAAGCGGGCGTGCCTTGTGGATGTTGAGGCTTCTCCACGGGTCTCGCCGTCGGAATTAGCTGGAGTGGGTTGAGGGGCTGCAGGCTCGGGGTAGCGATGAGGACCATCTCGGGGATTGTTGGCCACAACCCCGTTGGAGTGTGCTCCCAATATGCGACGAAGCACTTCTGGGGTTATCGCAGCACCTTGGCCGATGGCTGGGGCAGGCCTCAGGGACTCGATCGGGTGTCCAAACAGCATGACTGGGTTGTCGGCGTTGGGCTCGTTCTCTTCTCTCGCCGGGGCTCGACGAACCAGCTCTCCACGAGCTACGATTAGATCAATAGTGATTTGATCGCACAGTTCCTCTAGTGCACTTACATAGCGCACTAGGTGCAACAATGCAGGATCTGTCTCGTGATCTCCGTTGGCAACTTGGGGTGGTCTACCATACCCTTCACGTCTGGGGTAGTAGTGGAACGAGCAACAGTTAACTCTGGGCGACAAGTGCCGGAGATGAACTATAGCTTCTCGAGCAGCTAGTTGGATGGCTTGTGGCTCAAAGGAAGTCGTTCTTCCGGTGAACCTGTAGGGGCGTTCGGGTGCTAGACCCCTACCGTAGATGTGTACAGTGGCCCAGAATTGACGGTTCTCACCGCTCATGGGTCCTTGGTACACAACATATTCTGGGGGCTCTTCTAACGCATAGGCACGACGGGTGAGGTTTGCGAGTATGGTCACAAAGCCTCCAAGGTTGGTTGCCGTGGTCACATTGTGCACGACAGGGCCAGGCATTGTAGCTTGGTTTGGGGTAGAGGTTGTGCTGTGCTGTGTTGGGGCTAGCGTGCCCCTTTTTACAGGAAAAGGGGACGGAGTCTTCCTTCGCACGTTTGCAAGAAAGGACTATTTAGGGGCCGGTCACTGGCGCATGAGCAACAGGTTTAGGTTGATAGGTTGGGCACCGACTGCCAAAAGGTGTCGGGTCACTGTGGGGCTATCTTGTATGAGAAGCTTGGTTCGGTTATGGCTTGATGGGTTGGTCTGCCTATGTTTATTGACCTAGCTAAGATAGGATTCGCCAATGGTCAGCCTGGCTCTGATACCAAGTCTGTCACGACCGGATTTTCCAGACATTGATTTCCAGAAAATGGCCGTCGTGCTCACCAGCCCCAGGATTACTGTTAGCTGATGAGGCACCAACTTGACACAGAAATTCCAAGAAAAAGTGCAAAATATGTAGTCCAAGACCATTGTGGCCTATGAGTACGTCAAATGGTTTCTAGTGGTTGAGGGCGGAAGCGGTTTGTGGATCACCACGGTCTATGGGACTCCATTTCCCATAGGAACAGCTGACCAGGTTAACTCCTATCTTCGCGAGGCTGCTATCTCCGTTGCTTAGTTTCCGGGGCTGTCACCGCAACGCTCCTCTCCAAGCAGAAATCTAGCCAAGACAATAGCCAGGGACAAGCCAGTGAGTACTTTGAATGTACTCGCAAACATTATGAACATTGGGATAATATAATTGATAATCATGCACTGAAAAGGTCACCCGCGGGCTCAGGGGGCCGAGGCGGTCACTCCGGTGGTCACTTTGGTCTCTGGGGTGGACGGAGCTGCCGGCGGCGAGCTCCGCAGTGGACGGTGGCCGTCGGGCGAAGTGAGTTTGGGGCTACGGTGGTTCTCGATCAAAATCGAGTAGGGGGATGGGTTCAGGGAGGAAGAGAGAGCTCCTGGTGAAGAGAACGGAGGGGGAAAGGCTCTGGTAGCGCCGGAATGGCCGGGGCAGTGGCGGCGGCTGCGGTTGCCGGAGATGGGGAAGGAGACCTCCCCGGGTCGATTGGCTACCAATGGGGGTCCTAGGGAGATGGCTTGGGACTGCCTGCGTGCGGAGACGAGCTCGGGGCTCCTTAAATAGGTGATCGGGGTCGGTTCCGACGGTGGCCGCGGATAAGGTCGCCGGCGACCGCCATTCTGTAGCTAGGGCGTCGTGGCGGCGACGAGCGCTAGTGGACACGCTTGTGGATGAGCTCGCGCTGTTCCAGGGGCCAGGTGGCGAGCGGGAGAGGCTTGGGCGGCGTTGAACAGAGCAGGGGCTGTCGGCAGCCGTGGCGGCTAACTCCTGGCTTGCCGGAGCCGTGGCGAGGGGCTCTTGGCGCGTTGTGGTGAGAAGGGGAGCGCGTGGCGCGGCTCTGCAGATCGGGCCAAACCCAGGGGTGTGGCGCGGCGGCTCGGGCGCGGCACGTGCAAAACGCGTGCTCTGCTCACGCCCAGAGCACGCACGGAACGTGCTCGACATAATGCCGGGGCATGCTAGAGGTCTCGGATGAGGTTGGGGTTTAACAAACCTAGGTTAAAGTCATCTAGAGGCTTAGTGGACAGGTTAGTTTGATCAGAGGTGCATGTTCACAGTGAAATGACAAAATTCATGTCAAAGCTGTTCATGCACTCTAGGTGTTTGACAAAATGCCACAGGCACCTAGGCATTTCTTGGAGTGGCCAAAACTTCCAGAGTGGGGTCTCTTTAGATGAATAAGAGGGTGGTGAGGTTAGTTTGTGAAAAGCACAAACTTGTTAGTGCAAGTTTTGCAGAACTACAATTCTGGACAGGAGATAAATGGCATTATTTCATGAACCAAAAATATTCAAATGGGTGCATGCTCCTGGACTTAGGGGTCTTGTAGGGTTGACTACAAGTAGGAGAAGGCACAAGGTCACTGGAGCAAAAATAAATAGGGTTGTAGTAGAAATCACAAGGCTGGACCAGAATGAAAATGAGGTTGATTCACTCAAATTTTTCAAATAACATCATTGGGTTTTTGCATAAAGTTGAATCATATGCTACTACCAACATCCCATAATTTTGGTGGACGCGAGAAAGAAATATTTAAATGGGTTGTAGTGCAAAATTGCACTCTGGACCAGAGAAGAAAAATTGATGCAGAGCTCAAAATATTACATGAATAAAAGATATTTTTGTATAAAAGTGATTTAAAAACATCACATGACATCTCCAAATTTTGGTTGGAATTTTAGGTGAATTTATCAAATGGTTGTAGTTCAATTATGGCCATATAACCTTGGAAAACCATTTTTCAAGAAAATAAAGATCAAGCAAATTAATTATGTAATTAGTTATACTGATAAAAGAAAAGTTTTTCTTGAGAGGTTAAACAAGTCCAATAACATATTTGAAAGGTTTTCACTTTAGGGAACAACTCAATGATAATAAGAAAGGAAATGTTTCAAAAAATCAAAAGGGAGTCCAAAAAATCAAAGTTTTAATTCCTGGCAAAAAATTTAATTTAATAAAACAAGGCCAAAAAATTTTTGGGGTGTCACACCGAGTAGGCCTCGGCTTCGTCCGAGGAGTCGGTGAGGATGCTGCGGTTCTGGTGGAGCGGGTTAAGGCGGCGCTGTGGGGATGGAGCAGCCGCGATAGACGAGGCGATCGTCGGAGTAGCTCCTTGGAGGTGGAGGACGGGGCCGCTGAACCGGCGGGACGGCGAGATGGATGACGGATCCTCATAAGGGGAGGTGGACGAGGGACGTCGAGCTATTGCTGTGGACGACGTCGTCGAGGAAGAGGCTCCGGCTGGGCAGCGGTGACGTGGCGGACGGAGGAGGGTGGGGTTTCACGGCTGGAGCGGAGAGGTTATGGCGGCATGGGATTTCGAATGGCGAAAAGGGGGCGATGGGAGGGGGTGAAGCATGACTTAGGAACGCGCTTGTCCAAAATGTAGGGTGTTTTACAAAAGTACCCCCCGCCGATTTGAACTAGTAGCCCTTTCGGCTCAGGGTTAGAAGGGGGATTTCGCGTGTCGGGATTTGGCAGCTGGAGGGAGTTTTAGCACGCGTTGTAATTTCGGGATAGCAAGGCGCGGGTTGTGAAGGCACCAGTTTTGGGAGCATGATATCTGAATTTTCGGGATATAACAAGACGCGGGTTGAATTTTAGGGACAAGCCTAATGTGTAGTAATATTGTACTTGTATGTACCAAATCAATTCGCACTTCCCTCAACCAAAAAGAAAACGAAAAAAATTAAACTATCCACACCACACAAAGAGAGAGTCTTGCCCCGTTTTACTATACAAATGCTATTCAAAGCTACACCCTCCTTCCATCTATATAGGGCCTAATGTGTTTTTCGATGCTAACTTTGACCAAATATTAGAGCAATGATATATGACATGCAACTTACACAAAGCACACCGTTAAATTCATCTGTGAAAGGTTCTTTCAACGATATAATTTTCACATTGTGCATGTCATGTACTATTAATCTTGTCAATAGTCAAAGGCAGTCTTAAAAATCTCATTACGCCCTATATAGATGGAAGGAGGGAGTATGAATCCATCTTATGTCCGATTAAATTTTTTCGCTTGCTGTATAATGCATGTAACCTACTCATACCAACATTTTAGTGCATTCCAAATGTCTATACTACCGCTGCAATTCAAACTAAATTTGAATTCGTTTCTCTATTTCAATAAGAATCTACAATCATGATTGTTGCCAACTTCAACCATCATAGTTTCCTTGCTATCCGCCAGATATAAATCAGACGGCCTATAATGCAGGATGGTAGGCACACCATCATCAACAACTCCGTTTTTTTATAAGAGTAGAGATAAAATATATTAAATGTAGTATACCATGTTCATAACCACACCATGTGTATCACCGTTATATATATTCACACATCCGTCGGTTTGAAACACTATGATAAATTCTTCAAATATCCGAATTCGCTTTTTATAATGAAGTATATATGATCTCTATTCGTCTTTTACACCCACACAACCCTCTTATCTTTGTAGCTAGCGCTAACTTTCTCTTGTGCATGCACACGCCCGCATCCCTCCCACCCTCCCTCAGCATTCTCTAGCTCCATCGCACAAATTCGTCTTTTCACTTTAGGTCATTCACCCACGGTGTGTGTAGGCTCCCCAGCTCCTTCTTTACAGCACACATCGATCGATATGCCTCTCTAGCTAGGTGTGCCTAGCACAAACACAAGCTTCCCCTCTTCTCCTGTCACCGTCCATGCCTCACTCCCACCACTCTTTTCATCGTTCTCGTACTCGCACACTCCTCCCCCTCGATATAGTATGCCTCTCGTACCACCTCCTACATGCATCCCTCTCTCTCTATCCTTCTCCTCGTGCCTCATTTGCTTTTAACACACACACATGCATGTATACCGATCGATCTCCCAACATATACCTAGATCGAATTTAACTACCCCCCCCCCATCGATCGACGTACCTCACAAGTTATGTCTCTCCTTTCTCTTACAAGGGGCGATTGATCTTCCTATGTAGTTACGTCTTCTTAACACAGCCACATCGTCCCCCCTCATCATTCGTGCATTCCTCCTGACCCGTCTCTCACACGCACGTGCACAGACAACAAGCAGCCATCTCCTCTCTTATTGATATTGCGGGCATGCCCTCCGTTTGTCTAGCAAGCCTATCCCACCATTTGTTAGAAGCAACTCCACTAGCACCCCCTCCGACACTCTAGCTCTGTCTCTCTCCCAACCTTATTCATCTCCTGCACATATGCATGGATGCCGATCGATCTCCCTTAATACATGAGGCAGATCGATCTCCTTAATACATGAGGTAGGCCTCTCTCCTCCTCCACACATATACCAGCATTGTACCTCTATAGTTAATTGGGCCTCCCTCTTGCCCCACCACACACTGATAGTCAAGCGCTGCAGGTAGGTATCCATGCCACAGAGACAAACTGCACATGTCCCATCTCACGTTCCAGTAGGCCAGCCACTCTATATCTTTGACGTGGGCACACACAAATTCGATGGCACTCTTTATCGATCGCGCGCCCACACACACACACACATCATCCCTCTCTTCGATTCTATGGACACCTCAAGCCGATGATACCTCCACTCTCTTCTCATGGATCGCCCCCTCTATATATATGTTATATCCAGGACTCTATTTCGCACACATTACATATGTTAAATATTTTAATTGACCCCCCCCCCCACAAAAAAACTCTCAAGAAACCACATACTATATCTCTCTAGGTTTGTATCTCTCTCACACAACTCCACGTAGGTGGTGTACATATACAAGAAGAGAATAGGTGCACCGTGCACGTACTCATGCTTCATTCCCAGCCACACCCGCGCGAGTACACGGTGGAGCTCATTTCTTTACGAAATGGCAGCCCACGTGCTAATTTGAATGCCTGTAGCGGTTGTTTACCTAGGGAAGTCGTGTACGACGAGTGCACGAAACAAAGTTCGACTTGACGCGTTGTCGCGTTATTTTTAAATAAATTTATAGCGCTCAATGGCACGTACACAGAACATAAAACGATTTTTATGGAGGAAAAGGTAGTCCGCTCTTCAGAGTATCTCACACAAGGCTCCGGTGGCCTCTCTCTCTCACCATTGGTCACTGATCCGGCCGCATCCCGTCCGTCGGGGGAAAGGGAGTGCGGTGGCCTCTCTCTCTCTCTCACCGTTGGTCACTGATCCGGCCGCATCCCGTCCGCCGAGGAAAGGGAGTGCGGTGGCCTCTCTCTCTCTCTCACCGTTGGTCACTGATCCGGTCGCATCCTGTCCGTCGGGTGAAAGGGAGGAAGTGCATCGTTTCTCCGTTCGACGGCGCCGAGGCAGCACTTCCCGATCTGCGGTACACGCCATTCTCTCTGACCAAGCTCCGGCGCGGCAGGGTCTACGCCACCTGCTCGCAGATTCGGCCCGCCGCTGCTCACCTAGTTACATCCCCACGACCTCCAGGTATCCCCTACGGCCTTGCTCCACTGCCCGTTTTCCCACGTCGCTGCATGTGGATCTTCCATAGTTCTTTGCCCAAAATGTAGCTCGTCCGGCGTACTTTCCATATTGCATTCTCGTCCTCACACCGTTTTAGACAAACACAACCGTGTTGTTATCTTCCCTTAGGACAAGGAATATGCTTCTTTTTTGTCGTTGCATGTGTCATCAACTGTTATTGGACAGTCATTGTTTCCTTTCTACCTCTTTTTTGCAAACAGGGCTATCCATTTCACCTCGTTGCTATTGCGACCTTTTGGTGAACTGCACAAATCACTTTTTCTTAAGAGTGTTTTGTGCAGTTGTACTAAAATGTCACACGGGAAACGTCTCTACATTTCAGTGCGACTGCACAAAGGGAGATTGGTTTTGCTCTATCCTCCTCATCCAACTCCGAGCCTAATCTTCTCCAACTAGTTAGTCTTAAGAGAGACTGCAAAGGTGGCCGGCTTCTATTTGTGTGTTTATTGTTTCATCAGCAGTCCTCTATTATCGTAATCACACTTGATATGTTTGGAACAGGGACGCTCAGCTCTATTTTAGTGGAACTGCACAAAATGATTGGAATGTTGCATGCTCCAGACAGCTACTTTTTTCCCAACATGCCTTATTGATTTAGACAGAGCTGGGGGACGTTGCTGCCAATGAAAGCATGGATCAATTTTAATTTAACACCTTGTCACAACTTTGTCTTCAGTTGTGATGTAATTATTAGCTCTGATCTGCTAATAATTGACATGCATTAGCAAGGAAGTTAGTTTTTTATTGTTTCCGAAAGAGCATTGATGGCAAGACACGCGAAACAAAAGCTGAAAGCTCACACCATTGTACAATTTCATGTCGCTGGAAAATTATTTGTATAGTACGTCAATTATGTAAACAAATGATGGAAGCTTGATAGCATTGCCAGAAGCCTCTTCATCATCCAGGTCCATGTGCCATGCACAAAATTATACTCCTTCGTTCCTAAATATTTATCTTTTTAAAAATTTCAAACGGGCATATTTTAGAGTGTAGATTCACTCATTTTGCTTCGTATGTGTACTCCCTCCATTCCTAAATATTCTATTCGTCTTAAATGAGATTTCAGCAAGTGACTACATATGGAGCAAAATGAGTGAATCTACACTCTAAAATATGTCTATATACATCCGTATGTGCTAGTCCATTTGAAATCTCTAAAAAGACAAATATTTGAGTAGTCACTCGTTGAAATCTCTGGAAAGACAAATACTCCGGAGTATATTTAAGAACCGAGGGGGTAGTGCACAACCGCATGGGAGACTCAGCCCGGTCGTTGCGCCGCATTAATAGTGAGTAATGAGCGATCAAATCATAAGCCCCACCTTTCCTAATGTAAGTTGCTCTGAAGAAGTAACCATGAATACGCTCTTCTTTGAATCCGCTCATACTACTCCATATGTCACTGTTTATACAGCGTGCTTCAGAAAAAAGAAAAAAATCTGTGGGACCAAGGCGACTAGCGATCGGCCTGAAAAATAGCATTGGTAGTTATAGCATAGTGTCTATTACTAGAGGGAATAATGCGTACACACATGCATGCAGTGCTTCCACCTTGGGTACACACATGCATGCACTCCGTAGTAGTACAGTACATGGAGAGAAAATTGTGGACTTGATTGCGGTTACCACGCCCTAACTAATTGAGCATTGAACCTAACGCGTCTAAAGTCTCTCTGGTGGTGGAAATGCATTGAGAGAAATGCATCATAATGAAGCGCGCCCTGTAAACTGTGACGGAGGGTGGAGTAGTATGAAGGTGCAAAACCAAGTACGCATACTACTGCGCTTGGCTCTTCGCCCCTTCGTGAAGTCGAACAATGATGGTACTCCGCATGTTGGGTACTACAGTGTATGCCTCTGACAATCTGACACCGAATGGACTGATGCATGTCCACCGAGGGTAGGTTACATTAGTCAAAAGGCGTAAGCGAGCTTCTCTGTAAGTGCATCTAGTGCCACCCCTAGTTGGTTTTGGAGTATTGACGACAAACCTAGTTGAGGGACTAACGTGTTTGTGAGAATTGCAGGAAAACACAGGTAGAAGTCCCTCATTGATTCGGTTTTATTACCAGAGATGACCCCTAAAAATGTACGAAGACATTGAAGACAATGGTGGTTTATGAAGATATTCATATTGAAGACAATGACATGAGAAGACTCCCTATGAAGCTTATGGAACTCGAAGACTTAGATCCTTCGTAGTTTTATTTCATTTATGTTGTGTCATAGGAATCACCGTACTGTTAAGTGGGGTCCAAGAGAACCAGTCAGAATGACTAAAGTGATGCCTAATTCAAATCCTATGTCTTCAAGCGAAGACTTTGAGAGAAAATCTTGTCCAGAGTCAGACAAGTCAGCTTTACTTGTAGCCCAAGTAAAGTTGCCGTGTGAGTTCAAAATTCGACCGTTGGTACACGTGTCAGTTCCTTAGTGACCCAGGGTCATTTCGGACAGATCAGGTCGGGTTGCCAAGTGGCTATAAATAGTCCACCCCCCACAACCATAAACGGTTGGCTGCTCAGATTTCAGTGCACGGCTTTTGTCGTTTGAGAGCAACCCACCTCGAAGCCTTTGAAAGAAAAATTCCTAGTGAGGAGAAAAGCCCTAACCACCCAGAGCCAGAGTAAATTGGGCATCACTTAAGTCTTCTTGTCTGTGTGATCTGAAGACTTATTACACTTGAGGACTGTGCATCCTCCAGACGGTTAGGCGTCGCGTTCTGAGCATCCAAGAGAATTGTGGATTGCCAGTGAACGAAGTCTGTGAAGGTTTGGGAGTCTACCTTGAAGACTTACCTGAGTGATTGCGGAGGTCTGTGTGACCTTAGCTCAAGGAGAAAACGGTGAGGACTGGGTGTCTTGGACTAAGTGTCCTTGACTGGGTGTCCGGGACTGTGTGTCCTTTGGTTTAAATACCTAGCCGCTCCAACCAGACGTACAGTTGTCACAGCAACTGGAACTGGTCCAACAAATCATTGTCTTCAACGTGTCACTGGTTTCATCTTCACTTCCTTTTACTTACAGTTATTCATTGTGAAGCCATTGCATGCTTGCTTTATCTTTTGTCTTCACAACATGAATGTATGATCTGTTTGGCTTCATAACTTCTTCCTACCTGATCCTTATTACACTGAAGCTGTTTGTCATTGCGCTTTCACTCTATTGAATACATGACCATGGCTGGCCTAGTGTAATCTAACTTCCGCTGCATAGTAATAGGCATAATCTTCACTGTTTGTCTTCATAAACTCTCACGTTTTGAAGATTTTCATAAAAATCGCCTATTCACCCCCCCTCTAGTCGATATAACGCACTTTCAATTGGTATCAGAGCAAGGTGCTCCCTTGTTCTGTGTGATTCGGTTTAACCACCTGGAGTTTTAGCGATGTCGACTGCAGGGATAATCAAAGTCTCCGCTGCTTGCCCCGTCTTCGATGGAACTGAATATCCCTACTGGAAGAATAAGATGCGCATGCATCTTGAAGCCATTGACGTCGACCTATGGTATGTCATCGAAAACGGCGTTCCCAAGGCTGGAGAAGGTGTCACTGCTGCTGATGTCAAGAAGTTCATTCAACTGGATTCTACTGCCAAGAATATCATCTGTGGTCATCTAACCAAAGGACAGTATGGCCGTGTGAGTGCCTTGAAGACATCAAAGCTAGTCTGGGACTGGCTCTCCAAGGTCAATGAAGGCATCTCAACCCAGAGAGATCAAAGAATCAGTGTTCTTCGCAACCTCTTCAACCGCTTCAAGCGAAATGACAATGAGAATGTCCAGCACACATTTGACCGGCTCACTGACATCACAAATGAGCTTCAAGCCCTCGGCGCCACTGAGATCACCAAACATGAAATCGTCAAGACGCTGCTGAGATCACTTGATAGTTCATTTGACATCCTGGCCCTGATGATTCAAGAATGTCCTGATTTCAAGACACTCGATCCGTCTGACATACTTGAGAGGCTCAACACAGATGAGTTTCAGCTTTCTGAGAAAAGAGATATCTACGGTCCAAACTATGGGCGAACTCGTGCTTTGAAGGCAAAAGCTGTCTCCTCATCTGAAGAAGAATCTGACTGTAGTTCTGATGATCCTGAAGACATTGGAAGAGAACTTGCAATGCTAGTGAAGAAGTTCCAAAAATTCACCAAGAAGAAAGGCTTCATAAAATCTTCACGATCAAGCTCAAGGAATGATGAAGTTTCTGCTCATGACTACAAGAAGAAAACATGTCACAAGTGCAAGAAAACTGGACACTTCATTTCTGAGTGTCCACAGTGGGACAATGAGAACAGAAGGAAGAAGAACAGCAAAGAATATGATTCTGACGACAAGAAAAATAAGAAATACTCAAAGTCTTCTTCCAAGTCTTCATCAAAGTCTTCATCACACAAGAAGAGCTCATCTAGCAAGGCACGTGCGTTTGTTGGCAAGGAGATGGATTCAGAGGAGGAGTCCGCATCTGAGGAGGCAGAGGTGGAGTCTGAGGAGGAGTCTGATTCTGGCATTGCGAGTCTGGCTAAAGCATACGTCGCCAAGTCCATCTTCAACACTGAAGACAATGACTGCAACACCGACACCAACGCAAATGACAAGAACGACTCCACTCCTACCTACTGCTTCATGGCACGCGGTGCCAAGGTAAACACACGTACTACTCACTATGAAACATCTAGTGACGATGACTCTGAATGTGATTCAAAACCTGGTTACAGAACACTTGCTAAAATTGCAACTGAACAACAGAAAGCCATGGAACATATTAAAAAATTGTTAGACAGAAGCGATGATCTGTTGGGTGCCGAAATGACTCGTTCTGAATCCTTAATTGAAGACATAAAAAATCTTCACGTTAAGTATCAGGAACTTGAAGATCGTCTTGAGACTCTCTCAACTACTCATGAGAAGCTCTCCTATGATTATCTTCAAAAGAAGCAAGATCTTGAGAAGTTGAGAGCAGATCATGAAGATCTTCAAAAGGAAAATGAGTCACTTCGCTCCGAACAGATCAGTCCCGCTCAGGAAGGATTTGAACCACCATGTCTTAAATGCATTGAGCGTGATAATGCTAATTCTGTTGCTGAATGTTCCACTGCTACTACTGTTGCAATATCTTCAACTGTTAACGTGTTAACTAACCCCTCTTCTGAGGATACCACTGCTATTGCTGATGAGAATGCTAGGTTGAAGACATTGCTTGAAACAGGAATGTACAAAAGTCTGAAAGGGCATCAGACACTATGTGATATCTTTAAGAAGCAGATTCTGAACCGAAACCCTAGGAAAGAGGGTGTTGGGTTCGTGAGGAAAATTAATGCAGATGGCTCTTACTGGAAACCTGAGCAGTACCCCAAAACCACATGGGTTGCTGCAAAGGAACTTTCAGCAGATCCATCCAATTTATCTGGCTTCACTTGTGCTAACCCTATTATCATTGATGAATCCTTTGATGCAAACTATAAACTGTTTAAGAATCAGAATGGTGAAGTGTTTGCCAGGTACATTGGTACTAACTGCAGGAATGGACCGCCTATGAAGAAGATCTGGGTTCCGAAAACATGTCTGGAAAATCTTCCTGTGAATGTCTTCATGACACCTCACTTGAAGAAGACAAACCTCGGTCCAAAGGCTTCATACAGACAGAGGACTCACCTGAGTCACACTAACGCAAATGTTTTGCAGGGAAACCATACTCAGGCATATGAATATGATAGCGGTTCATCGAACCGTCATGTTCATATGACCAAAAATTATTCTGCCTATGCCTATGAGTATTATTGTCCCCCTGCTAGACTGTTTGCTAAGGCTTCAAAGCCAAAATTCTCAGATGCTGCACTTAGACTTATAGCTTCTAAGCCACCCTTGAAGATGTGGGTGGTTAAGAAAGCTTAACTCTCTTTTGCAGGGAAAGGTCTCCAGCACAAAAACAAAATCTTCTGATGATATTGCTGGGGACCATAAAAATCTTGTGGGGCGCAAGATAAACTGCCCAAATGGCATCATTATGTACTTCGTTCCTGAATCGCATGCTACTCTCCCTATTAGTCCTAATCTGGATCTAAGTTTTCATAATCCACTGGTTCGTCAAATGTTTATGCTTCACAATACCCTTCGTGAAGCCTATCCCCCTAACTGCACTGTAGGGTACGACACCAGTGACTTCAAAGTCTTCAGAATGGATTATTGACAGTGGGTGTACAAATCACATGACTGGCAAAAGAAGCCTTCTCATGGACTCAACTTTACGTCCATCCGACAAGAGCCACATTACATTTGCTGACACTGGTAAAAGTAAGGTATTGGGTCTAGGTAGAGTTGCAATCTCAAGGGATCAACACATGGATAAAGTCATGCTTGTTGAATCCCTTGGCTTCAACTTAATGTCTGTCTCAATGCTTTGCGATTTGAATATGATTGTAATGTTTGGCAAATATTGTTGCCTGGTGCTAATGGAATCTGACAAATCTCTAGTGTTTGAAGGGTATAGGAAAGGTGATTTGTATGTGGTAGATTTCTCAGCAGGACCACAACTTGCAGTATGTCTTCTTGCAAAAGCTTCAGAATGCTGGCTTTGGCATCGAAGGCTTGGGCATGCTGGCATGAGGAACCTCCACACCCTTGCGAAGAAAAAGCACGTCATAGGCATCGAGGGCGTCAAGTTCAAGAAAGATCACTTATGCAGTGCCTGTGAAGCAGGGAAGATGACAAGGGCAAAACATCCCTCGAAGACAATCATGACCACTACTCAACCCTTCGAACTGCTTCACATGGATCTTTTCGGTCCCACTCACTACTCAACTTTTACTACTTCTGGTTGCCTCTATGGCTTCGTAATTGTTGATGATTATTCTAGATATACTTGAGTGCACATAATCCTTTACAAGACTGAAGTGCAGGATGTCTTCAGACGCTTCGCAAATCGAGCTATGAACAATTTTGGCGCCAAGATAAAGCACATCAGAAGTGACAATGGCACTGAATTCAAGAACACTGGACTTGATACATATCTGGATACCTTGGGGATCACACATGAATTCTCAGCTCCATACACGCCACAGCAGAATGGCGTCGTCGAACGCAAGAACAGAACACTCATTGAGATGGCCAGAACAATGCTAGATGAATACAAGACTCCAAGAAAATTCTGGACTGAAGCCATTGATATTGCATGCCATACAATCAATCGTGTTTATCTTCACAAGCTTCTGAACAAGACATCTTATGAGCTCCTAACTGGAAAGAAGCCAAATGTCAGTTACTTCAGAGTATTTGGAGCAAAATGCTGGATCAAGGACCCACACCACACCTCAAAGTTTGCACCAAAAGCACATGAAGGCTTCATGCTTGGATATGGAAAGGATTCGCACTCCTATAGAGTCTTCAATCTCTTCCACTACAAAGTGGTTGAAACAGTGGATGTGCGATTTGATGAAACCAATGGATCACAAAGAGAGCAATTGCCAAATGTGCTAGATGAAGTTCCAGCAAATGAATCAATCAAGCTTATGGGAACTGGAGAAATTGTACCTTCTGAAGCTCATCCTGAAGAAGAACTTATCATCTCAGCACCTGATCCACATGAAGACAATGCTCAGCCTGAAGATATACCTCCAAATGACAACACAGATCAACAAGAGCAAAGTCTTCGCCCTATACATCCTCGTGTTGCAAATGAAGTACAAATTGACAAAATACTTGACAGCATCAATGCACCTGGTCCACTCACTCGTGCAAGGGCAACTCAGCTAACAAACTTCTGTGGGCATTTCGCATTCGTCTCAATATCAGAACCCAAGAAATTTGAAGAAGCCTTCATGGAACCTGAATGGATTCAAGCTATGCAAGAAGAGCTTCAACAGTTTGAGCTGAATAATGTATGGGAACTGGTTAAGCGTCCTGATCCACGGAAGCACAACATAATAGGCACCAAATGGATATACCGCAACAAGCAAGATGAGCATGGTCAAGTTGTCAGAAACAAAGCTCGTCTCATTGCTCAAGGATATACTCAAGTGGAGGGCATTGACTTCGATGAAACATTTGCTCCTGTGGCTAGGCTTGAAGCCATACGCATACTGCTGGCCTATGCAAATCATCATAACATACTTCTCTATCAGATGGATGTGAAAAGTGCCTTTCTCAATGGCAAGATTGAAGAAGAAGTGTATGTTGCACAACCACCTGGCTTTGAAAATCCAAAACATCCTGATATGGTATATAAGCTCAACAAGGCACTGTATGGCCTCAAACAAGCCCCTAGGGCCTGGTATGATACACTCAAGTACTTTCTGAAAAGCAAAGGCTTCATACTTGGTTCCCTGGATCCCACTCTTTTCACGAAGACATATGATGGTGAACTGTTTGTGTGCCAAATATATGTGGATGACATTATCTTCGGCTGCACCAATCAGAAGTATAGTGAAGAGTTTGGATACATGATGCAAGAGCAATATCAGATGTCCATGATGGGGGAGCTGAAGTTCTTCCTCGGTCTTCAAATATGGCAACAACGCAACGGCATCTTCATATCTCAAGAGATATATCTTAAAGAGTGCCTGAAGAAGTTCGTTATGCAAGACTGCAAAGGCTTCACAACACCAATGCCAGCCAAGCATCATCTGGGTCCCGACGACAATGGTAAAGAGTTCGATCAAAAGGTATACCGCTCCATGATTGGGTCTTTGCTTTATTTATGTGCATCTAGGCCAGATATCATGCTTAGTGTTTGCATGTGTGCTCGATTTCAAGCGACACCAAAGGAGTCGCATCACTTAGCTGTGAAGCGAATTCTTCGATATTTGGCTCACACCCCAACTCTAGGATTATGGTATCCAAAAGGCTCAGAGTTTGATTTGGTTGGATTTTCGGATGCTGATTATGCTGGTGACAAGGTTGATCGCAAGTCTACATCAGGCACATGTCACTTTCTGGGACGATCACTTGTATGTTGGTCTTCAAAGAAACAGAACTGTGTATCACTCTCCACTGCTGAATCTGAATACATTGCTGCTGGATCTTGCTGCGCTCAGCTTCTGTGGATGAAGCAAACACTCAAGGATTATGGCATTCATCTGAAGCAAGTGCCACTTTACTGCGACAACGAAAGCGCCATCATGATTGCCAACAACCCAGTTCAGCACTCGAAGACAAAGCACATTGAAATTCTTCATCACTTTCTCAGAGATCATGTTGTGAAGGAAGACATTGATATCATACACGTCAACACTGAAGAGCAATTGGCAGATATCTTCACCAAGCCCTTGGATGAGAAGAGATTTTGCAAGTTACGGTGTGAGCTAAATATCTTGGAATCCTCAAATGTCCTGTGATCAGGCACACATCCTAACACTTAAGCATATTGATGACTTAGATGTGCAACACACGAAGTAGCGTATATCTTCAAACAATGAAGACATACATTCTAAGTGTGAATACATTAATGTGGAATTTGACTTCGGAGCGCCACGATAATTGTGCGCCGTGTCTGGGTCTAATACTTCCTATACGGTGGGTAACGCCACCACCAAACGTTCCATTTTGAAGTGTTTCTCTCATGGCGTTACCTCTCAATGTCTTCACATTTGGTTTGGCTTCATTCTCAATATGTCTTCATAATTATCTTCACTGCGTTGATTAAATGGATATATATGTACTGATGGTCTGTCCTCTACAGCGTTCACTTATAGCTATGTCTTCTGGGTTGAATCTTTTGAACTAAGTGAATGTGATCGGACCCTAACCTCTCTATGCTTTCTATGTCAAACTCTATCTCTCCAAGTCATATGCATTCTGTTGAAACTGTCAAATGTCTTCACTGTGTCCTTGTCAGCTGAAGACATAGTGACAACCATAAAAGTCCGTTTTTAATGCTCAGTCCTCCACATAATATCCGGAGAAGCAGGAACGACCGCCCGACAATTTAGGCGTGCGTGGGACGTGGAAAAAATCCCAATCTTCCTCTAACTGGCCACGCGTGCCTCAAATGCGAACCGCCAGGAGTACCTGCGTAATAGCGTAGTGCCGCCTCTATCCCTAAAAATACACGATTCACTGCGGTCATTATCTCCTTCTTCCACCCTCGCACAAACCCTAGCGCCACCGCTAGCACTCGACGACGCCGGCAATGAAGCGCTTCACTGCCGCAACCTCTCCGACGCCGTTTTCACGCCGACAGCGGACATCGCTCTCTCCGCCGTCGCCGTAGGTGTCTTCCGTCGCCAAGTTAGGGCACGGAGGATCGAACTGCTCGACCTCAACTCTCACTTCGTCTAGCAGTTCCAAGTGTGGTAAATAAAACCTCTTTTTACAGCCTCTTTTGATCCCATAGTTCAGTCACTTTCTGCCATAAGGAGTTTCTCTTCACATCAGTTAGTTATCTCGCTACATCTCATGACATGCCTAGTATATTCACTTGTGCTTCATAAGGTAGTTAGATTCCTCACTTGTACTGATCTGTGGGTTCGTACAAATCTGGAACCAACTTCTTATCTGTGAGTGAATGTCTTCGCACAATGAGGTCTATGTCTTCTAAACCAATTTATCTTCAAAATCTTCTGAGAATGCATATGACCTCTTCCCCTTCCCTCGCACCTTAATGCTGTCACAGGTACATGTCCGTGGGAGAATCCTTTGGTTCTCATAGTTTGCATTCATTTGCAGAGTACTTGCAGCATCACATCAACTCTCCTGAAGCCAGTTCTTGCAAAAGGAAGCCTTTGAAGCCTTTGAACATCTTGAAGCCTTCCAAGTTATTCATGGCTTCAGAAACAGCAGCAAGGAAGGGAGGCAGACAGCGATGTGGTGAAACGTCCAAAGATCTGCTTGATGAATTGGCAGAGATGTACAAAACTGATCCTGAAGAAAGCTATGGTCAGCGCAAGACACGAATCCAATGGATTTGAAGATATTGGGCAGAGCAATGGTTCCACTACCGCTTCGTCACTCAGGAATATGCGGAGAAGTGCGCCATCAAGAGACCTTGGGGAGACGTACTATACAAAAATCTCATACCCAGGTCCAGAGTCGAAGCTATTGCTCAAGGCTTCTATCCATGCATGGTGAGAGGACCAAAGCCAGCTGAAGCACATCCGTCATCACTTCTCTGGTGCCGCGATGATAATCTCTTCAAGCGCAACTTTCAGTTTGCACAACAATCAGCAAAGATAAATAAGAAGAAATTTCGGCTTGACTTCAACCCTGGTCCCTCCTCACCAAGGGCAGATGGCACACGCGACGCCGATCCCAATACCATCGGGCCGTATGCCAATCTTGCAGGCCTCATCACTCGCATCCTAGTCCAAGGGACTGCTGTGAATGACCCTCCAGCAGATACTGAGTCAGATGACGCCCCTGCTGCGCCAAAGCCGAAGCAGAAGAAGCCAAAAGCTTCAAAGCCAGCCGCTTCTCCCAAGATCGCAAGAGTGAAGCCTTTAGCAACTGCACCTCCTGAAGCCAGTATGCAGTCAGAAGGCTTATCACGAGTGTCCAAGCCCCAGGAAGCCAAGAAGCCTCAGCCACACACAGGCAAAGAGCTCACAGCTGCTGCCGTTCTGCGCTGTGAAAACATTGATCTATCAAGCGATGAGGATCTTGGAGATGACGCACTTGAGCAGCTCATCAAGAGCAAGGAGGAGGCTGAAATCTTCAACAATCTGCCTCTGTTTGATGTCGCCGTCATCCACAGCTTCATTGATGAATGGTTTGACACACCAGACATAAGCTTCGATGATCTGCAGCTACCAATAGGCCTCGGCGTTGCCTTTCAAGGTGCAATTGCTTCAGAACTTGCAATAGCCCAGCGAATTGTAGAATTGAAGCAGAAAATTGATTATGAAAAGGCTCAGTTCAAGAAGCACGTGGCCAAGCTCAGCGTGCAAGAAGTGAAAAACTTCAAGATCATGTTGCACGAGCTGAAAGAGAACTTTCTGAAGACACGTGCTGAAGCTCAAGGCTCGCGAGAGCGCATGAAGACTTTGGCTGATCACTGTGTGCAGGCCTACAACGAGGCAGAGAAGCGCAAGGCACTTGGGCGTCCCGGCATTGACCCCAGGATGGCCGCGAAGAAAAAAAAGAAGGATGCTGTGCCTGAACCTGAAGCGCCAAGGTCAGAAACTGCTCCGATTGTCTTCCCCGCTGCAACGACTGGCTCGAAGCCAAAGAGTCGATCAACCGCCTCACAGCGCAAGAAGACACGGACTGCAGAGGCTGAAGCTAAGAAGAGAAAACATTCTGAAGCCTCTCCTTCTGAACCCATCATCAAGAAGCGCAAGACCAAGAAATCTCGGGCTGCTCCCACAGAGCCCTTGACAGTTGAACCCCTCTCCGTCCGCTATCCTGACGCAGATCGTCAGTTGACTGTGCATGAACCCAACGCTGAAGACATTCCAGCAGACGAACCCAACGCTGCTGAAGACATTGGTCTCCAAGACAATGTGCAAGGTGATGCAGCCCTTCCTTAGCTTGAGACAAGCGAACTGATCAGTATTGGTCGTCCATTGACGCCAATCACACAAGATGCATCGTGGGCAGATCGCCCACAGGAGGAAGATGAGCCCCAACCCACTACAACTCCACCGGCGCCTACATTCCGTAGGCTACGCAAAGGGCCAAGGGCTCAGGCTGCTGACGACATTCCGGCTGCATCAGCCGAAGAGCATGCAAAGATACCACAAGCTCCAACTCCCCCACACCAACAAGAAGCAGTTCTCCAGGAGAACGTGCCTGAGTCTGCAAATGTTGAGGCTGCCACAAACAACGCCGAAGCAAATGTGGAGCCCAACCCAACAATAGCTTCAGAAGACAATGAAGCTACTGCTCCTGAACATTCTGTGCCTGAGTCTGCTACCGGACCACAATTCAACTATCATATTGCGTACAGACCCCAGGTCCAGAAGCCGATCCCACGACTGCCAAGGTTCCCAGGTCCTGCATCAGCTCCTGGTTCCTTCAACATCAACGGCTTCAGGGCAGATAACACATTTTTCGACCGCTCCAAGAACCCTTATTCAAGGGAACGGATTGTATCAGATAGGTTCTGGATCCATCAACAGCGCAGCTATTATTCATGCATCCTATACAACCAAGGCCGCATCTTTCCACACAAGCGCCTTGAGGTTGAAGCTGTTGATGGTCTGCCTGGTCTGGAAGAAGCACTGGATTGCTTCAAGCAAGTGGGTTTGCTGCCATTTATCACTGATGAAGAGCACTGGAACGAAGAGCTTCTGCTCTAGTTCTATGCCACTTTGCATATCAAAGGCTATAACAGAGATCCGAAGACATGGATTCTGGAGTGGATGACAGGCAATATCCATCATGAAGCCAATGCTTTCGACCTAATTGAGCTTACCGGCCTTCCCACTCCTGGCGAATTCTTTGAAGAAGGGTGCCAACTCCATGCTGAAGCAATTGAGAGCATATTTCAGCGTCCTGAGCCAGATATGAGTCAGATGCTCTCAATAATGAAGCCACTGCCTCCTAATGCACCCTATCCAACTAGGTTCTTCATTGAAGACTTAGAGTACCTGCCCAGAACAATATATCACATCATAAGGCGGACTCTATGGCCTGTAAAGGGACACTCTCGATATGCAACAATTGATGGTGCAATGAAGACTCTCATCTTCTGCATTCTTCATGGAAAATGCTTCAATGCACAGGATCTCTTCATCCGTCACTTTGCAGCATCTGCCTCAGAACTGTTTGGATTAAAGTTCTATGCTCCTTGGGTTATGAGGCTGATCAAGCTTCACTCTGCAATCTCCTATCAACCCTCAGCCCGCAACCATAGGATATTTTTGCCAGATGTGGACACATCTGCTGAAGCAATATATCCAGAGCCTGGCAAGCAACCATTAAGTCTTCAAAATGCAGAACACCAGAGCTTCACTCAAAATATTGAAGGTGTTGAAGCTCTCTCCCGAGTGTATCCAATGGCTGGCACCACACGTGCCCCTGCATCAACTGAAGCCACTGACAGCACAACTGCCAAGAGACCCAAGAAGCGCGCTCGAGCACTCAATGACCGAGAGCTTCTTGTGGCTCTTCACCAAAAGCAAGATAGGCATCACGACTGGCTCAAACGGCAGATGAGAAGCATCATGCAAGACGTCAATCGCATCAGAAATCTGGCAACCAAGAATGCGTTTGTCGCACACGAGACCTGTCGCCGCACTTGGAAAGGCCTCACCATGATGAGCAATGAAGCTGAACTGCAAGAGGATGGCTTCAGAGAGAGATTCCAATTTGACTCCATGCCTCCAAGAAGAGCTGTGATGCGAAGCACACCATCCCTTGAAGAGTTAGAATTCTCTTCTTCTGCTGCCACCGTGTCTGCCCGGATTATTGAAGAAGACGACGACGCGACATCATCTCCACCTGCTTCAACACACGTCGAATCTGCACCAAGCTCATCTGCACCGCCACCAAACAACTCCACCGATCCTGCTGCGCCTGGGAACGCGTAGAAAACTCTATGTCTTCAAACCTTTTTGGTCATCACTGACAAAAGGGGGAGAAGCATGATGTTTATAGTCTTCAAGCGGGTCACTTGGGCGGGTGCCTTTATATTTTGCTACATTTTGCTTCGTGCTTACAACTCCCGTTTTTGCTACATTTGCTTCTTTGAGTTGTAACACTTAGCCTTGATGGCCGTCTACTACCTGTTTGTCACTCCGTTATGCGACGATAAATTCCGCACTCATCTCTTACTGCAGACGTCCATTTTTCATTATGCATGTCATTATCTTCATATACTTTCACATGCATAGTGGATTGTCATCATAAGTTGAAGTGGATCTCCACAAGTACAACCTGCCATGTGCATTTGCATTCAAAAGGCAAATTACTTATATGCACATCTTCAGGGGGAGCCCTTGCAACTTATGAAGACAAATTCCTTTACTATCTCACAAATTATGTTCCCCGTTGAAAACTTCAACTAGTTTGTCATCAATCACCAAAAAGGGGGAGATTGTAAGTGCATCTAGTGCCACCCCTAGTTGGTTTTGGAGTATTGACGACAAACCTAGTTGAGGGACTAACGTGTTTGTGAGAATTGCAGGAAAACACAGGTAGAAGTCCCTCATTGATTCGGTTTTATTACCAGAGATGACCCCTAAAAATGTACGAAGACATTGAAGACAATGGTGGTTTATGAAGATATTCATATTGAAGACAATGACATGAGAAGACTCCCTATGAAGCTTATGGAACTCGAAGACTTAGATCCTTCGTAGTTTTATTTCATTTATGTTGTGTCATAGGAATCACCGTACTGTTAAGTGGGGTCCAAGAGAACCAGTCAGAATGACTAAAGTGATGCCTAATTCAAATCCTATGTCTTCAAGCGAAGACTTTGAGAGAAAATCTTGTCCAGAGTCAGACAAGTCAGCTTTACTTGTAGCCCAAGTAAAGTTGTCGTGTGAGTTCAAAATTCGACCGTTGGTACACGTGTCAGTTCCTTAGTGACCCGGGGTCATTTCGGACAGATCAGGTCGGGTTGCCAAGTGGCTTTAAATAGTCCACCCCCCACAACCATAAACGGTTGGCTGCTCAGATTTCAGCGCACGGCTTTTGTCGTTTGAGAGCAACCCACCTCGAAGCCTTTGAAAGAATAATTCCTAGTGAGGAGAAAAGCCCTAACCACCCAGAGCCAGAGTAAATTGGGCATCACTTAAGTCTTCTTGTCTGTGTGATCTGAAGACTTATTACACTTGAGGACTGTGCATCCTCCAGACGGTTAGGCGTCGCGTTCTGAGCATCCAAGAGAAATTGTGGATTGCCAGTGAACGAAGTCTGTGAAGGTTTGGGAGTCTACCTTGAAGACTTACCTGAGTGATTGCGCGAGGTCTATGTGACCTTAGCTCAAGGAGAAAACGGTGAGGACTGGGTGTCTTGGACTAAGTGTCCTTGACTGGGTGTCCGGGACTGTGTGTTCTTTGGTTCAAATACCTAGCCGCTCCAACCAGACGTACAGTTGTCACAGCAACTGGAACTGGTCCAACAAATCATTGTCTTCAACGTGTCACTGGTTTCATCTTCACTTCCTTTTACTTACAGTTATTCATTGTGAAGCCATTGCATGCTTGCTTTATCTTTTGTCTTCACAACATGAATGTATGATCTGTTTGGCTTCATAACTTCTTCCTACCTGATCCTTATTACACTGATGCTGTTTGTCATTGCGCTTTCACTCTATTGAATACATGACCATGGCTGGCCTAGTGTAATCTAACTTCTGCTGCACAGTAATAGGCATAATCTTCACTGTTTGTCTTCATAACTCTCACGTTTTGAAGATTTTCATAAAAATCGCCTATTCACCCCCCCCCCTCTAGTCGATATAACGCACTTTCAGCTTCACCTTGTCCTGCAAGCTTCTCCTTGTTTTGCGAGTTAACGGGACACACCAAAAAGTAGTGCTAGTCCATACTCCCTCCTTTCCGGTTAATATGGCTTAATCTTTTTTGCGGGTAAATGAGAGAGCTTTATTCATATATAAGCATTCTTAGGACGATCATCCAAGACACTGGTCACTAGGAAGCGAGGTATCCCGCAAAAAAGTAGGAAGCGAGGTGGTTTCATCAAGCCAGCTCTCTGCCACATTCAAAGTGCAGCAAGCACGGTTCGCACGAAGATGCGCTACAAGGTTTGCTGACATGTTTACATGCTGAATAACAAATAAAGAGGAAATATTACTGAGCGCTACTATTTGTAACAGGATATGAGCCAGAATTAAGCAAGAATTGTGGCAAGTGTTCCATGCAATCAAATTCCATTATCACATGCGAGAACCCTCCAAAAGAACCAAATGTGTTGAAGATTGCTTTATCACATTTTAAAATTATAATAAGAGTGCAAATGCTCCTCCATCCGGTTCCTAGTACTAGTATAGTACGTACCTTTATGGACTATAGTAGTAGTACTAGTAAACTTTGCACTTGGCTGTTCGAGAAGTCGAACAATAATAGCACTAGTAGTATAGTGTATGATTCTGGCAATCTGACACCGAATTAACTGTTGCACGTCCACTGCCTGAGCGAGGGAGAGCTTGAATTAGTAAAAAGTTTCTCCTTGTCCTGCGAGCCACCGCGCGCAAGCTTCTCCCGTCCTGCAACCTTCTTCTCGTTCGGCAAGTTGACGGGACACAGCAAAGTAATGCTAGTCCATGTTGCCTCCTCTCCGGTTAATATGGCTTAATTTGAAACGAGATAAATACACGGTCTGTCACTGTATATTTGTAAAAATACGGTCAGTGGACTTCATAATATGCTCATTGCGCTCAATATATATATTTTCTGGTGTTCATACGGTCACTAGCTCACCCTGACTGAGTATGTGTGTGCATGCACGTGTAGGTTGAGCACTTGAGCGTGACCGTGTGTGTTCCGTCATGTGCTCGGACATGCATGCATTAGGGCATCGCGCGCGTTTTTGCATCCATGTGTACGTGTGACTATTGCATACACGTAGGGGGAGTATGTGTAGGGGCCACTAAGGAGCAGTCAAATCACATAGTAAGTTAGTCGGAAGAAGCAACCATCATTTCACTCTTGAATGACACGTACGCAATATAAAATGGTTGATATGGAGAGAAAAAGGAAACCACTATATATACACTAGCAGGAGCCTAAGCTGCAAGCCTGCTTGCTTAGGTTGCTCTCATCACAAGCATAGAACGACGGGCCTGATCCCGCAGCTGGGGGAAGGGAACAATGTTCTGCGTAGACGCGGTCGACATCGGCAAGGGAGAAAACCCACAGTCGGTGCGTCCCAATCGGGGGTCACCGCGGTATGGGCCGATGCCGCGTCCCAACCACCGTTCTAGCTACAGCCCGACGTCCCAGGTAGTCCATTTTCCTTTTGGAGCCGGCTTGCTCCACTGCCGTAGCTCCATCTCCATGTCGATCTTTCTCTACTTCTACCGACTTCTACTTGTGATGAGTTTATGTCTCATGAACTAGTGCCAGTACTATTATTCTAATCACACTTCTTCAATATCTTTGCCATCAGGGATGCTCAGGTCGATTTTAGTGGAACTGCACAAAAGCATCGTATGATCCGAGGGTGCCAGCCGTCTTTCCTTCGACAGGTTCTACCTGGCCAGGAAATTAAATCATGTTTAGGGTTTAGGATTTAAGTCGTAGTGACCCCATCAGTAGTTTTTCTATCATACACGCTCTCACAACTTTTTTCTTTAGTTGTGAAGTAAATATTGGCTATGATCTGTGAATCATTGAGATGCATCAGCATGCGTGTTAGTTTTCCTTTGTATTTGATGTAATGTTGTAATGGGGCAACCTTGGAATAGTAATGAAAATGGAGTGGAGAAGTTTCCGTTTTTCCGGAGAAAAAATGGAAACGGAGAGAAACCAATGTTTCATTTTGTTGGATCGTGCCATCGAGCAAAACCAATGTTTAAATCACGTCTGTCGTGTTCGTGTCTCACTCTCCTCCACGACTCAACCCCACACGGTCGCTTGGCATGCCACTCACCGCAAACCTAGTAGTATACCATAACTTTCCCGCCTGCTTGTCGATGGATCGCGCCATGGAGTACTAGCACTACTGGAAGAGATTGACGAGTTGGGGGAGGATAGCTAGCTGTAGCACGGACTCCCAAGAACTTACTACTGGAAGAGATCGCGCATGTTGTAGCCGGCTATTGCGACCTTTGAACACGGAGCACCCGTGTGCACCTGGAAGCGGCACGGGCGACGCTCTCTCGACCGGCGTGCCGCTTCAATGCCGGTGCCAGTGAGAGGTCGCGTCTGCTCTGGCCGGGCATGAATGCTGCACTGACCGTTTTGGGCAGGAAGCACGCGCGGGTGATGAAGAGGGTTCGGGTTGGTCAGGACCGGCCGTGGCAGCGGTCCGGATGTGCGCAAACAAGAGATGATGTACGTTAATATTGTTGCGTATATAATTAACAACTTAAATAATGTGCCAGTTGGACAAATATGATTGGAGATGGAGATGGAGATGGAAATGGAATTTTACGTAAACACGGATATGCAAGTCTATGTCTATGTGTGTGTGCGCGACGAGTCTCGCGACCTGGAAGCGGGGGCGTGTTTTTGATTGAGTTTTATTTCTTGGTAGATTAGAAAATCAGTTTGTCTAATTCACATCTAGATGTTATTTAAGGATATCACATCTAAGCTCCCACAAGTATATAATGTAGCAACAAGAAACAAAAAAAACTAGGAAAAGACCACAAATAGAGTGGACATCAACTTATATGTGACATAACTATGTCACATCTAGATGTGTCCTAGATAGACCCTTAAAAAATTGTCTACCAGTTTTCGTTTCTTTTTTCCGAGAACGCACGTATTCTATTTATAATCACTGCTATGGAGAGATTTTTTTACTCCATTATAGCCTCTTGTTTGATAGAGTTTCTCGCGTCTCGCTCTCTCACCCTCTCCATATCAAAACAAGATGACATTGTCCACTCTATCTCTCTCCTCACCGGTGGTCACAGATCCGGCCGAATCCCATCCGCTGCGGGAGGTGAGGAGGTGCAGCATTGACGTTGTCGCCGTCGACGATGGAGGAAGCCAATGCGCACCGTCCTCTCGGAGCCGGCGCTGGCGCGGACGAAGATTCTTCGCGCCCTTGTTCGCTGCCGTCGTGTCGGCAGATCCCACCCACCCGCCTAAACGACATCTCGCCCACCTGAGGTATAACTTCTTCTACTGGTACAGCTCCCCAAGTCGCTGCGTGCGGGTTTTCTTCTATGCAACTACTCCCCAGCTCCCCATGCATAGTAGCTAGGGTTCGTCGGCTGGTCCAACATCACCTACTAGTACTATTATAGAGGAAATGCCACTAAAAAAGTTGTCATGATTTATGCCTCAGTGGAGGTATACATGTTGTTCGGACAAAAAGTACATGGTGGTTGTGCGGTCATTGTCCATATGGTGGTAGTACTATCACTGGTTAAATGAAGAAATGCTTTTTTTCTCGGGTATCCTGGTTTAGTTCCCATCAAGATAATTATGATGCTTTTGTTTGTTGGTGTTTCATTAATTCTTATTGACAATTGAAATGTCGTTGCTAACCCTTTTTTATATTTTTGGAAACAGCGATGCGTGTCTCCATACCCGGGCATGTCTTCCTCAATTTTAGTGGAACTGCACAAAATTGGATGGCCATTGTTGTTCCGCCTCACTGTCCTCTGCCACATGGTTCTTCCTTCCTCAAGCTTGATTACTGAGAAGAAACAGTCCACAGTGAGGATTTGTCGAACATCTTAGGTGCCTCACCCAAACTTGATGCCAAATGGATGATGCATCCCCACGATGACCTATCGATGCTCATGGTTGCGCCTCATGGTTGCGTCGGCTGGTGAAGCTGATCAATTTTCAATGAAAAACAAGCTGTCTTCCATCAATGCTCTTTGCTTGTTACGCACAAAGATGATATCCTTCGTCAGTTCACCTTGGTTGCGTTGGAGACGCAGTCGTCTTTCACGTTGGTGCAATTTTCGCTAGGGTTTTACGACAGGTGGGCCCAAAATGTGGCTGGCTCACCTGTCATATAGCCAAAAGCAGGTGCAGTGAAGGCACCGGAGCTCAGTCCGTACTACAATAGTATATGTATAAGCGGGAGCCTCAGCGCTTGTTCGCTAGGGTTTGCACTCTCCACACGCTCGCCGCACTACATATATGTTACACGCTGGAGGCTCAGCGTTCATTTGCTAGGGTTTTCTATATTCACAGTCTCTCACCCTCTATTCACCAGATCTAAACAAAACTGCATTGTCCTCTTGTCTCTCTCTCCCCCCTCACAGCTGGTGAAGGAGGCGTCCGTATCCTGTCGCACCGGGAAGAGGAGGAGGTGCAACGTTCACTCTATCGCCTTCGGCGAGGGAGGCAATCCACTGCCGGCTACAATTTTCTCTTTCACCCAGCGCCTGTGCCGGAGGGCTACCGACCCCTTCTTCCTCGCTGCCGTACATAGTGTGGCAGATCCGGCCTCCCGCCGCACGCCTTGCCACATCCCGACGGCCCTAAGGTATAAGTTTCTTTGAAACCGTCGTTGCTCTAGCTGCATGTGGATCTTTTTCGATCTCTAGTCGAATCTAGATCATGGTTCAAAGAGGAAAGAAGGGTGCGGTGGGCTGGAGCAAGAATCTAGGACGTGGTTCAATGAGGAAAGGAGGGGCGGAAAGTAGTATAGACTGGCTATCCAGCCGCTTTGTAGGTCGAAAAGGGGAAAAGGGGGTAACCCAGTACACACATCTGTAAGGAACCGATCTCTTTGTTGAAAAGGGAAAGAAACTGGGGGGTCGGGTAGTTTGTGCATGACTAGATTTGTTGGCCTCACATAGGAAGAAGGTTCAAAGAGAACGAATATGGGACCAACGCATATATGATGCTTGGCTACATACTCTGCATCACCCATTTATACGTGTGGACGCACATGGTGCTGGCATGTCCCATGCAGCTATTTTGCTGTTGTTAATCTCAGAATTAACTACAGATTTGTTTTAAAAGATTTTCTCAGTTAATATGAATCAATGCAACCGTTTTAGAAATGCTACTGTCCTATACTTTGTTTTCCATCAAGATAAGGTAGATGCTTCTTTTTGTGGCCGCATGTTTCATCCTCCTTTATTGGCCAGAAATTGTTTTCTTTTTTGCCTCTTACAACAGGGGTATCTATTCAACTTGTTGCTATAGAAAACTTAAATGTCACACTGGCAACTTTGCTTGATTTCAGTGCAACTGCACAAAACTTGATTGGATTTCCTATTCGTGTTGCTAGATTCGTATTTTATGTTGGTCGTCTCATGAAAGGTCAGTACATGCCTTCATCCACATGATTGTGTAGTGTGCTTTGAGATGCTGTGCTACTTGTATTGGTACTGTTTTAAATAAATGATGAATTGAAGCTATTGTATTGATGTCTTTTCCCATTAAGTAGTGAACAAAAATGGGACCAACCCAGACATGATGCTTGTTGCTTTGTTACAACAAATTCAGCATCACCCCCTTTATAAGCCAGTAATTGATGCCATTCTCAGAATTAACTACTGAATCTTATTTCAAAACTGCAACATTTGTTAGGGATTGGCGGGATTACCATTTTTGTGGCCGCATGTTTCATCCTCCTTTATTAGCCAGTAATTGATTCCTTTTTTGCCTCTGTTTATACAGGGTTATCTATTCAACTTGTTGCTATTGCGACATTTTGCTTCACTACGCAAAACACTTTGCTTGATTTTAGTGCAACTGCACAAAACGAGATTGGATTTCCTATTCATGTTGGCAGATTCGTATTTTATCATTGTCGGTCTCATGAAAGGTCCGTACAGGCCTTCATCCACATGATTGTGCAGTGTGCTTTGAGATGTTGTGCTACTTGTATTGGTACTATTTTAAATAAATGTTGAATTGAAGCTATTGTATTGCTGTCTTTTCCCATTAAGTAGTGAACAAAAATGGAACCAACCCAGACATGATGCCTGTTGCTTTGTTACAACAAACTCTGCATCACCCCCTTTATAAGTAGATGGAAGCACCTACTGTTGTTGCGCCCACTCTACCCTGGAACTGAATCTTAGTTCAAAACTGCAAATACTTGTTAGGGATCGGCAGGAGTACCATTTCTGTTAGGGATCAACCGGAGTACATGTTTAAGAAATGTATTGTTCAGATAATGTCTCTGTTATTATATATCAGTTACAGACTTATAGTGTTTTACAAATGGTACTGTCCTGCTTTGTAGTTCTTTCTACATGTTTAACCAAGGTATTGTTAAGAGAATGTCTCTGTTAAAATGAATCAGTCGCATTGTTTTAGGAATGATACTTTTCTGCTTTTTCGTTCTTTATACATCTTGAAACAAGGCATTGTTAAGATAATGTCTCAGTTAATATGAATGAATCACACTGATTGAGAATTGCTACTCTCCTGCTTTGTTTCCCATTAAGATAAGGTAGATCAGTAGATGTTTTTCTTCTGGGAGTACAAGTCATCAACCGTTATTTCTCAGTAATTGTTTCCCTTACACCTTTTGTTGCTTATAGGGATATCAAAATTAAAGCTCGGTTTTATTCCGAATTCGATTTTAGTTCAACTGCACAAAAGGAGCCAATGTGTCCAAGGCAAACTGCTGCATTACTGGGTCCAGTTGGTCGTTCCACTTTGCAGAAAGAAGCAGTCATTTTTTGCACTACATTACAGAAGGAATGACCGAGAAGCTTTATAGAGTATTAGGCCTTCCACTATGTAGGCCAAAAGAGGTGCCAAATTCACCTTTTCTTAGTTTGGCACCGAATCCCTCCATTGCTATAGCCGGTGCCGTAAATATTAGACACCGGTGACATGACTAGTCTACAGAGACCATTGGCAATTTAACAACACGTGGAGTGCCCTGGGCAAGAAGTGCCCAAACAAGTACAAGAAGCGACAGGACTCCACGATCATAGGCATTACATATTTTGAATGGGAAAAGCTTGTCAAAGTTTAATCATTGATGTTAGCAAGAAGCGACAGGACTCCACGATCATAGGCATTACATATTTTGAATGGGAAAAGCTTGTAAAAGTTCAATCATTGATGTTAGCAAGAAGACGTTAGTTTAATATATTGGAATTGGAAAACCTTGTCAAAATTTGCTCATTGATGTTAGCCAGAAGACATGCATTTGACATTTTTGAGTGGGACGCCCTTGCTGTGAGTAGCGTTGAGTGTTTTTTCCTATTCCAGTGTTCAGTTTAGAAGTAAATAGTTACTCTGCTGAGATATTCCTGTGTTAAGAGTTTGTTCTGAATATTGTCTATGTAATGCCAGGCCTTGTGTTTGATTGCAAAGTTGAGCTTGGAATGTTGTGGCATGCGGCATCACGAGCTGTTCACCGTGCCTCCTGAGAATAATGCTTCGTATTGTTTTGCATGTCGATCTAATGCCAGTGATTTGCTTGTTAAGAAGATCATCCTCTTCTGTTGTTTCCGTGCTTAAGAAGTTCATCGTCTGATGTTTCATTCATAGCCTATATGACAAGTCGGGTAGGTTAGACATGAAACCATATGATCTTCCGACCAACTCATGATATTAGGTCGTGATTGGATCGTCGTTTTCCAACCAAAACTGCTCGTAAAACTGACGCTTGTAAATTAAAGCAGATGGTCTCGGGCGAAGGCGCTTGGTTGGTCGATTTCGACTAGTAAAATATCGGAAGTACTTGACACACGATAAAAATGTTGAACGACACTCGGACGATTGCTAATCCAGCCATTAGCTGCTGTTTCAGCCTTGCCCATGGATGGCATGATACGCATGTCATGCATGTATCGTCTGGTAATGTCATCCATATAGCAGTGCTCGTAGAATATACACTGGTCTCTCAAATTACACGGGTAACCCGCCGGTTTTACTTACAGACCTCGGGCCCTCGGTTTCATTACACCTGTATTTTACACGTTGTTTTCGATGACGAGTAAATTACACTTGTATGTTAATACAGGTTTGAGATAAACAGGAGCTCCCAAGCGCGGCCTTACCGTTTCATGCCGTCTTTGTTTCTCAAAGGTGCTCATAGGTGTCCGATGATCCTGGCTTCCTGAATGAGTAGCGGGTGCTATATCAGACCATCCGTAGAGCCCGCGAGTCCCTCTCTGTTGTCCTTCTAGTTGTTGCGCTCGCCGTGGCGCCGAGCATTGTTAACATCGTCAATGAACATGAGGATTCAGGAGACCCACTAGGGCCATAGCTGTACGTACGCAAGTGCCTCCTTATTATGTAAAACTATATTTTTTTTTTGCTTTCTCCTAGTTTCCTGACATCATGGTCCCACACCATTGTCAACCTATGTATTCAATATAAATGAGAGAATTGCACAAGGTGCGGCCAACAGCTGGGACCAAGCAGCTCGAGCAGTATTTGTGTTTTTGAGGCGTGAGCACTGCAGAGTTTTTCTTGGCGATGATTTCGTTGTTGTTCAGAGGAGTGCAGGGTATTAACTGGGTAGGCTATGGCCCGTCTAGCCCAGGCCAGATATCCAGCCCAGATACTATTTTTTTAAGATGAAAATGACTAGCCGAGCTATACCTCTTTTTGAGGAATACCCAGGCAAGGTCAACTAGTTATTCTCCGCCCCGCTGGGCTGCAAATCTTTCCTAGGAGGGATGCATTAGGCTTAACAGGAAGATGGGCTTTAAAAAATAATAAATGGGATGTAATTATAAAAACTGGGCAGTAACTATAAAAAAATGCACCAAACACGAAATTAGTTTATAAAATATTATTTATGGATTTTGAAAATCTTAAATTTTCATTGTTGCGCGCGCAATGTTTCGTTGGATTTTTACGTAATACAAATTTATATTTAATCTGACTAGAAATTTCGGGATAAAAATATTTCGGAGCCCATCAAAATGTGGGAAATTTTATTGAATTCTGTCTTCAATGGTTGGTTGAAATTATTAATCATAGTCCTAGCTAGAAAATGGGTTGTACTTTTAACAAACTGTAAATGGGCTATTGTAAATTCCAATAGAATTCCAAATTGGGTTGTACATTCTTACAAAACGCAAATGGGCTATAAGTTCTCTGCCACACACTTGTGTGCCTACTAAGTGACGCGTCCCCTAAAAAAATAAGTTGACGCATATGCAAGGCTTTGCCAACTTATTATAGTCAACACACGGTTCTAGCAGTAGTGGCCGTTGGATGTCTATCCAACGGATGTCGTGCTTCTTCTACAATCTCGGATATTCTTAGCTTCAGCCGCCCAAAAAATGATTCCTCCCCCTGACATCTGGGGCACACCGTTTCGGAGGCTGACCTGTGGGCCTACTAAGTTGGAGCGTACCAAGGGCTTTGTCAACTTAGTCAATAATAAACGTTTCTAGCTTCAGTGACCGTACGATGTCCATCCAATGGCCGTAGTGCTTCTTCAACCTCTGGTCTTCTTGGTCCAGCCGCCCAAAGCAGCGCCGGTCGTGCCGCCTGCTCTTGCCTCCCATGGCCGACTGTGCTTCTGCGGAGCCCTCACCGCCCCCATACTACTCCCACCGCTGGCCAGGCCATCCCTCCACTCACCCACACCCCCTGTTATTCTGCGGCGACCGCAGCCTCACACCATAGCCGAACCTGTGAACCCTCGTACTCCTCTCCGCACAGGCTTCCACTGCTGCGTCTTCCCCAGCTCCACGCCGTCCCCTTCCTAGGCCTCATCGTCGTCTAGACCACCCCCTGGTGCTCTCGGCACGGCGTGGTCAACATGGTCAACGACCGAGTTCCATCGGAAGAGTACTGTACATGGAGAGGATGACAGCTGGGTCTAGGCGGCCGCAAGGAAGTGCCTCCTTATTACGCACAAAATAATCATTCCTCCACCTTACAGCAGGGACCCACCGGACGGGCCACCTTATTTCGTGAAAAAAACGTTTTCCCCTGACTACTCGGACCCACCAGACGGGCCAGCGTATTTCGCGAAAAAAACGCTCCCCCCGCTGTCAGCTCGGACCCACCGGAAGTGCCTCCTTATTATGCACAAAAAAATGAATACTCCCCCTGCTAGCTGGGACCCACCATGGTGGGACGCTGACTTGTGGACCTACTAAGTTGACTGGGACGGGGGCCTTTGTCAACTTTAGTCAATATGAACGATTCTAGCTCCAGTGACCGTACGATGTCCATCCAACGGCCATAGTGCTTCTTCAACCTCTGGTCTTCTTGCTCCAGCCGCTCAAAGTAGCGCCGGTCGTGCCGCATGCTCCTGCCTCCCGTGGTTGGCTGTGCTACCGCGGAGGCCTCACCGCCCCCTACTATTCCCACCGCTTGCCAGGCCCTGCGGCGACGGCAGCCTCACACCGCAGCCGAACCAGTGAACCCTCGTACTCCTCTCCGCGTGGGCTTCCACTGCCGTGTCTTCCCCGGCTCCCCGTCGTCCCCTTCCTAGGCCTCGCCGTCGTCCACCGCCCTGGTGCTCTTGGCATGGCGAGGTCAACGTGGTCAAGGAACAACTTCCATCGGACGTGGACTGTACGTGGAGAGGCTGACAGCTGGTTCCACAGCCGCAGCAAGGAAGTGCCTCCTTATTACGTGCAAAATAATTATTCCTCCACCTGACAGCAAGGACCCACCGGCCGGGCCACCGTATTTCGTGAAAAAAATGTTCCCCCCTGACTACTGGGACCCACCAGCTACACCTTCGCACGCAAGGAAGTGCGTCCGGGCAAAAAAAAACAAAAGGATTCGCCCCCTGACTGCTGGGACACACCAGCTACATCTTTGCACGCAAGGAAGTGCCTGACAGTCGGGACCCACCTGGTCAAAGCGTATGTAGCGTTGTCATTCTAGTCGCGAACGTGTACGTACATATATACTGGTAGATGTAGAGGCGCGCATGTGTCATAGTAGAGGCGCGCACGTAGCATGTACACGTACGTACAATGGTCAGGGTGCAAGAAAGAAAATACGGCCACGTATGTGTACATACGAGCGGGGTCTCAAACGCCTACTCGCGCATACGTACGGCGAGGGCTCGTGTACATGGCTGGGTCGGAACGGAGAAACAGCGTCGTCGTCGTGTTCATGGGGAGGCAACGGAATGCGTCATGTTCCTGGGGAGGCAACGGAATGCGTCGTGTTCATGGGGAGGCAACGGAATGGGTTGTGTTCATCGGGAGGGCTTGGACGGAACAGGCGATGGAAACGAGGCCTGGCGTACCGCAGAACGGAGGAAACGGCCTTGTGTTCGACCGGCCACATTCGAAACGGGATCCTGTTCATTGGGAGGGGTGTGGCATACCGCAAAACGGAGGAAACGGACCTCCTAAGGTCGAAACGGGGGTCCTGTTGATCGGGAGGGGTGTGGCGTACCGCAAAATGGAGGAACCGGACCTCCTACGGTCGAAACGGGGGTCCTGTTGATCGGCAGGGGTGTGGCGTACCGCAAAACGGAGGAAACGGACTTGTGTTGGAGTGCTACGGTTAAAACAGGGTTCCTGTTCATCGGGAGGGGTGTGGTGTACCGCAAATCGGGACTCCACGGGATACTGTTCATCTCCACCGTCGACCTCCTCCAGCCTTCATGGGCTCCTGTTCATCCAGCCTCCACGGGCTCCTGTTCATTCAGCCTCCACCGCGCGCGACTCCACCGGCTACTGTTCAACCACCCCTCCACTGTCTACTGTTCATCCAGCCCTCCACACCATGGGGTCCTGTTCAACCACCCCTCCACGGGCACCCCTCCACCGTCTACTGTTCATCCAGCCCTCCACACCACGGGGTCCTGTTCAACCACCCCTCCACGGGCACCCCTCCACCTTCTACTGTTCATCCAGCCCTCCACACCACGGGGTCCTGTTCAACCACCCCTCCACGGGCACCCCTCCACCGTCTACTGTTCATCCAGCCCTCCACACCACGGGGTCCTGTTCATCCACCCCTCCACGGGCACCCCTCCACCGTCTACTGTTCATCCAGCCCTCCACCACACCACGGGGTCTTGTTCATCCAGAGGCAACGCCACCGCTCATTGTTCATCCAAACCCCCCGCAACGCTCACTGTTCATCCCATCGATCGGCTTCAGTTAGCAGCGGTAGCGAAGGAATCGCTCGATCGGGTTTAGTTAACAGCCATCGATCGATCGCTCAGGTTCAGTAACGCGTAGCCTGCAGTGCAATCGCTTGGGTTCAGTTAGAGCCCAACGCCTCGCTCGGGTTCAGTTAGAGCCAACGCCCCGCACACACGCGCGTACATGTACGAGAAAAACGCGCATCGCTCGGCCCCCGACCTCCCACCGTAACCGGGAACTCCCCGAAATTTTCCTCCCCCTCTCTTCTACCACGGTTTTTTCCGTTATGGACGGCCCAAAGAATGTCATGCAGCTGCGTCTCCAGCCCACCCAGGACGAAAAGCCCATTTTCTGTCATGATTTTTTGTCATAGAAGTAGGAGCCCACCACATCTATGATAATACCGGGTTTTGTCACAATTATCGTCATAGAAGTGTCATATGTATGACAGAAAAAAATTTCGTTTGGCCCAAAATGTCACGGATGTGTCTTTTTTTTGTAGTGCTTGTGGATTTCCTCGGCTAGGATTCTGCCGAGGGTCGCCGTCTTCTAGTCCTCATCTGATCTCATATGTTTATGATCTTGACGAAGATTTGCATGCCACCACAGAGGCACCTCCCGAGCCTTGGTTCCAGCATAGTTGGTTAGGTTGGAGCCTGTGGGCTCAAGGGTGGCTCACTCAACTGGCATCGGGCAAGTTGCCCCGGTAAGGCTCTTGCCAGAGCTGCGGAGGCTGCCTCAGCAAGGATCTTGCCGAGGGAGTCCACCTCTCCCTCTTGCTCTCCTGTGCTTCTGGTCTTGGCGTTGCCTTGGTTGCCTCATGTTTTGGCTTCCCTCCGGCTTCCCCCCTTTGCACTTCTAAGTGTGGCTGTGGTGCGCAGCTCTGACTACCCGTGCACAAGTAAAGGGGTCAGAGCCCCTACTTTTGTACACCGACAGGAGCCCCCGGGCCTGGGCCATACATAAGCGCGTCGCATTGTTGGGATAGGCCCAGAATGGTGCGCGGGAAGGTGGGGCAGTTTTTACCGCAGTAACTTCTTGTTCGCTGCACTTCCCCACGACTTGTGTTGAACGCGCGACATGGGGGGTCGTGCGTGACGTGGGGTCATGCGTGGGGTGGTTTCCGCATGCATGCATCACATCATGGTAAAGAGGCGGCCCGCGCCTTCCCCGTAAAAAGGAACGGCCGCGGGCACGTTGCCCATTTACCCCATGTGTCTTCTCCAATCTCTGAGCCAACATTCCTTCCTTCTTCCCCCTCAAGCCCTCGCTCGCCGCCGCTGCATTTTCTCTGCCCTTTCCCTTCCACCGTTTGCAGCTGCCATGGCACCCAAGACTAGCAAGGGCAAGGGAGCGGCCAAGAACGCCGAAGGGGCGGAGCAGCCGGAGAATGAGTTGGCGGCACGGCGGACGGAGCTCACCTACTTCCCCTCGACGGTCGACGCGGCCCACCTTCGGGACAACTTCAGGTAGCTGTGGGGGCTCAAGATGGGGGAGAAACGATGGGGCATCCTGCCACATGCGTCATCCCCGCCAACTATGGCAAAGCCGCCCCGAATCGATATTCGTTCATCGTCGATTACTTCTCATGTGGCCTCTGCCCCCCCCTTCTCCGATTTCTTCAATGACATCATGCATACCTTCGGCTTCCACCTCCTGGATTTCACCCCAAATGTTGTGGCGTGCATGGCTCTTTTCGCCCATCTCTGTGAGGGCTTTGCCGGAGTGCATCCCAACACGACGCTCTTCCGCCACTACTTCTTCCCTCGGATCCAGCAGGGAGGCGCCATCTCTGGTTGTGTCGCCTAGATCCCGAGGTCCAAGGGGACATACCCGGAGGGCGCTTAGAAGGAGAGGTGGGAGGAGTGGCGGGGCCGGTGGTGTTGGATTGAAGAGGAGGATCCACAAGAATTCTGCCGGGTTCGCCAGGCGCCGCCGGTTCACAGAAATGACTGGAGCAGTGTCGATGCTGACGACGCGAGGCTCGCGGTCGCCACCACCAGGATTCTTCGCCTCATCGAGGCCGGGCTCACCCTTGAGATGATCGGGGTGGATTTCATCCACCGCCAAATCGCTCCACTGCATAACAAGGGGACGCCGGCCTGGCTCTTCACGAACTCGGCGGACATCATGCGACTCCGCCCCGGCCTCTACCACAACTTCACCGTGTTGGCGCACGCTCACTTCTACCAGCGGCTCTTCCATCTCGATGTGGACCACGAGGGCAAGGCCGAGAGGTCCGGCAAGGACGCGAAGGCTGGCAAGGTCGCAAAGGGGCCCTTGTTTGGGTTGCCGGTGGGGGTGGTCCCGCTGAGAAATAACTCGCGCCAAAGTGACATCATTGCCATGATGCCAGAGTTCAACGCGCATGGCCTCGTCCCAAATTGGGCCAAGCCACCGGAGGATCAAGTGCAGGAGTTTTTTGACACCCTGGAGGAGAAGTACATCCGCGACGAGCCGCAGCTCGTCCAGGACACCACCCAGGCGGAGCTGGACTACATCACTGCCAGGGCGGTGGAGGTGGAGCTTACCAAGGAGGCCGGCAGCACCGGCAGCGTGGAGGACAAAGGTGCGGCAGCCGTAGAGGAGAAGGAGCTCGCCTAGTGGGCGGAGTCCGCTGGGGAGGCCAGTAGCGCCGGCACCGGGGCCCCTCTCGTTGAAGACGATGACGAGCCGTCCGAGGAGGAGGCCGAAGCTGTCGAGCCCCCAACCGCGGGGAAAGGGTGAGTCCTACGGCGGGCTAGCTCCAGCGAGCTGGTTCAGCCTGGCTGGGCCGTGCAACCCTGGCATGCCCAGGGGACGTCTGCGCGCCAAACAAGGGCCGCGGCGGCAAAGAAATTGGTGAAGGCCGCAGTGGCGAAGAAGAAAGCGTCTGCCTCTTCTTTGTCCAAGCGTTCCTCCGGCAGGATGAGTAAGGCAGCGGAAGGCAGCGGAAGAAGAAACGGAGGATGAGTAAGTGCCTTGACTTTTGTCATCTCCGTCCCTCCGGACCGTGCTTCTTTTCTCGACTTGTCTTCATCTTGGCAGGGATACGGAGACACTGGCCCAAAGGGTGAAGAGGGCCTGGTCTTCGGCGGGTGGCCAGCCCCCGGCAGGCACTTTCGGTACACCGCTGGTGGTGGTGAGTAGTTCGGACAGCAGCCCCCGGCACAGCTCCCAGCGTAAGCTCGTCACCCGCCCCTCGCCAACGTGTGTCGGGGGTACGATCCTTGGTGCTGACCTTGACGGGACCGCAGGAGGAGGACAACAGCAGGGGGAGCCTGTTGGTGTCAAAACCGGCGGATCTCGGGTAGGGGGTCCTGAACTGTGCGTCTAGGCCGGATGGTAACAGGAGGCGAGGGACACGAAGTTTTACCCAGGTTTGGGCCCTCTCGATGGAGGTAAAACCCTACATCCTGCTTGATTAATATTGATGATATGGGTAGTACAAGAGTAGATCTACCACGAGATCAGAGAGGCTAAACCCTAGAAGCTAGCCTATGGTATGATTGTTGATGTGTATGTTGTCCTACGGACTAAAACCCTCCGGTTTATATAGACACGGATAGGGTTAGGGTTACATAGAGTCGGTTACAATGGTAGGAGATCTGAACATCCGTATCGCCAAGCTTGCCTTCCACGCCAAGGAAAGTCCCTTGCGGACACGGGACGGAGTCTTCAATCCTGTATCTTCATAGTCCAGGAGTCCGGCTGAAGGTATAGTCCGGCTATTCGAACACCCCCTAATCTAGGACTCCCTCAGTAGCCCCTGAACCAGGCTTCAACGACGACGAGTCCAGCACGCAGATTGTCTTCGGCATTGCAAGGCGGGTTCCTCCTCCAAGTACTTCATAGAAGATTTTGAACACAAAGATAGTATCCGGCTCTGCAAAATAAGTTTCCACATATTGCCATAGAGAGAATAATATTTACACAAATCTAATCTGCTGACATACTCCGTAGTGTGACATCACACCACGTCCAAGCTTTCATTCGAACCGTTTTACTGTCCCATCTTAGCGTGTTATGCGAGGCGGTTTCCTTGGCACGTCTTGTTAAAGGAGAGATCGTGTCCCCTTATTCCGGGATTCTCATCAATACGGGTGTGGGTGACCCAACCGCACCATTGATTACGGCGCTTGGAGATAAGCGAGTTTTACCAGGCTGGTGGGGACACGTAGTTGCATCGACCCATATAAGGGGATAAGGATCCATCTTTTTACCCACGCCTTCTTCCTCCTTTGCCTATCCATTCTTGCGCACCCGAGCTCCAGCGCCCAAGTCCGCACTACCACCTCAACCTTCTCCAGTCATGTCCGGAGCGGGAGGCAAGTGGATGGTCTCCTCTGTCACGGAGGGACACATCAAAAAGCTGAGGAAGGCCGGATATCTGGCTAGCGACATCGCGCACCGGCTTCCCGAAAAGGGGCAGCTCATCCCCACTCCTAGGCCCCATGACAGGGTGGTATTCCTCCCCCATTTCCTCTGTGGACTGGGCTTCCCTCTGCATCCATTTGTCCGGGGGCTCATGTTCTACTACGGCCTGGATTTCCACGATCTGGCCCTGAACATAATCGTGTGCGAGGCGTTCCTCCGCATCCGCCCCCATTTCGGCCTATGGCTTAAGACTTTCAACGTCAAGCCAAAGGTGGTGCACGGCAGCCAGGCGGAGTGCGGCGGTGCCATGGTTGGCAAGATGGCCAATGTCCTGTGGCTCGAGGGCTCCTTTGTGGAGAACCTGAAGGGGTGGCAATCATGGTGGTTTTACATCACCGAGCCGCGCGACGCCGAATGGGTCGCACCCCCTGAGTTTCGATCCGGCCCCCCTACGCGGCTCACCTCCTGGAAGGAGACATGCCTGTCTTGGGGTAAAAAAGGAGAGCTGACCGGACTCCAAACATGCATCCAAACCCTGGTGGACAAGAAGCTCAAGCTTGTCAACGTAGTCCAGGTTATGCTCATCCGTCTGATCCTCCCGTGTCAACGACGGGCCTTCAATCTGTGGGAGTTCGACCCGGCGCAGCATCAAACTCTAAACAGGCTCTTCGACATGACGTACGAAGATGCCTGGAGGATGCTTTTCAAGGGCGCCGAGGCTCCTGCATCCGCTACCGAGGATCGCGGATACAGCGCGCAGCATCACGCGCTCGCGGTAAGCTGTTTTTTCCTTTTACAGGGTATCAGTTTTCCATAGTTTGACTCTATGCGGGATCTAAGCTCCCTTTCCTCTGACAGGATTGGCAGGTGACGTCCGGACAGATCAACTGTCTGGCCCCTTTGCCCGAAGGCCCAGCGGACGCTCGCTTGGCGAGGCTGCTGGTTCCGGCGCCCTATGTGGTGCCGGAGAAGAAGGCCGCAAAAAGGCCGCGGGGACTCGAAAGAGTGCCCGGCGCCTGGAGGTGTCGGATTCACCATCCGACGAATCCAAGACACACTCCTCCCAAGAAGACGAGGAGGGGGAAGAAGAGATCCCTCCCCCTCCAGCGGGGGAAGGCAAGAAAAGGAAGGCCGCCCCAACTGGGGAGGCCGAAGGGTCCAAGAAGGGGAAAACCCTTTCTCCGGATTACTCCACCGACGCCGACGACGGAGAGGAGTGGGCGCCCAGGGCCAAGCCCCTGGCAAAATCGTAAGTATCCGGATACCAAAGTAATTCATAGTATTCGTTTATTGCACAGCTTTCCCTTATGTCGAATGTGTTCATGCAGCCCACCCAAAGACCGGCTCAACGCGTCGTCGAGCGGCTCACTGGATTCGTCGGACGTGAGCTCACTTCCGACGGCTTCCTCCCCCCGCCCTACGGACGACACCGAAGTGTTGTCCCAACAGGTTTCAATCCGGGAGGAGGTGGTCCTGGAGGCGCCGCGAGGCGACCTCCTGGACTCCAGGAGTAAGGGGGATGAAACCCCCCAGGGCTCCAAGTCCGGCTCTAGGTCGGACACCGCTCCGGAACCTTCAAAGGTTTCGGAGTCCGGCGGGGGACCTCCTTCCAAGAGGAGCAAGTCCACCGTGCTGGCGGCCTCTGTCCAATCGGAGGCGCCGGACAATATGCTGGAGGCGCTCCAAGGCGCGTCCATCGACGAGGAGCACCACGCTATTATGAGTGCGGTGGTCCAGAAGGTTCAGTCTGCAAAAAACGGACTGACTGAAGCTTGTACTAGCCTTTTGACAGGCTTTGAGGTAAGTAAAGAAAGTGTAAATAATAGTACCGCATAGACAGTAGCCCCTAATGCTCTGTTTGGCATTCGGTAAGAAAAGCCGAATAGAGGACCAAATAGAATTCGCAGGAGTCTAACAAAAATGAGTCAATATGCATGTGCAGGCTACCCTGCTTGCGTCCCCCGCACTGACTACGGAAGTGGACACGCTAAAGCAGGACCTCGAAAGGTCCGAGCAAGAGCTCGAGCATGCCAAGAAGCAGCTCGAGGACAATGAAGGTAAGAAATACCTTGTTAAAAATATATATATATATAAAGTGCAATTGCAAAAAATGACAGGATTATCGTGGCTATTGTAGGGGCCACGTCTGAGGTGGCGACCGTTAAGCAAGCGCTGGACAAGGCCGAGAAGAATTCGCCCTCGGAGCGCACCGAGCGGGAGAAGTATGAGGCCGAGGTTGGCAAGGTGCGTCAAGAGCTCCAGGCACTCATGGAAAAACATGAGAGTTTGGAGCGTGACTCAAGGATGCTAGCATCCGAGCTCGCGGCGGCTATTGAAAGTACCAAGTCTGCCAAGGCCGAATCCCAGAAGAACCTCTAGGAGTTGGATGAGGTGAAGAAGATAGCGGTGGGTAAGGCATTCTTTATGCAAAGCAAACACATAAGCGTGAGTTACTTGTTACTTACCCGAATCAGGAGTTCTCCAGGCGTGTTCGAAGATCTTCCCCAGAGTGTGTCTGATGCTGCCGCATTCTATCGAGCAGAGGAGGGCAGCTCGACGGAGAAGGTGTTCTGGTCTCAATACGCTGATGCCGGAGACCCCGTGCCCCTGAGCGACCAGCTGAAGCAACTGGTCGAGCTCCACAAGGCGGCCGAACTGGCCATGAAGGCCCTCGTAGTTCGGCTCTGGCCCGGAGAGGCTCAGCCTGGGAGCTATTTCGGGCTAGTGCGGCGGCTGGTGGAGGCCTGTCCAAGGCTTGAAGTCATCAAGCACTCCGTCTGCATTGAAGGTGCCCATAGGGCCCTTGCCCGTGCTAAGGTGCACTGGGGAAAGTTGGATGCTGAGAAGCTTGTGAAGGATGGGCCACAGCCGGGGAAAGAGCATCGCAAGCCTGAGAATTATTACAAGGATGTTCTGAAGGGTGCCCGCCTTGTGGCAGATGAATGTACTATGGATGTAATTTTCGAGTAAAACTCGCTCGTTTTGTCCTGTACGCTGAAAACTTGTTCATATGCGCTGAGCAATGCTGCTTGAATTTAAAATATTACCTTCTGTGCGGCTGTTTATCAATACTGAGAGATAGCGAGTCGTCAGCTTCTGCCCCCTTGCCGCTAGTGCTGGGGTGTTCGGGGATAAACCTGGGCGCTCTTTTTCCCATATTTGGGTCCTTCGAGGGAGGCGCTCAGCCCAACAAACGAGGCAATCGGACTATAATGCGTGAACACTCTCACTTAGCCATAGAATTCTATAATTTTAAATTTCGGCGAAGCCCCTAGTATTCGGAAGACCGAGTTCGGGGCACTATCCACGCCTTGGCCGGACAGAGCCAGCTCCTCGCCCTAAGCGGCATAAGTCTTTAGGGACTCGAAAAAACCTCTCGAACAGCGACCAGCTCTCGCTTCATCATGACGGTCAGTTTTAGCTTTCTCCACTGAGGTGCTCGACCCAGCTCAACCGGGGCACAATCGCAGTGGTTCTCCTAGTGCTACCTTAGCCGATATAGCGGAACGTAAGGCACCAAAACATAGGAGCTTTGCAAACCCAACTATTGACCCAAGACATGATTCGGAGCCGATGCATATAATGCTATAAGTTCGGGGTGCCACACTTGTTAAAGTGTTCGGACTTCTCACACCATATTGAGGGGTACTAAAGCCCCTGGCGTATTTTGGCCGTACCAATGTGTATGGGTGCAACATGTCATTAAGGAACATAAAAAAAGGTAATGCAAAAAATAGACAAAAGCTATGCATTGTTTATTAAAATAGCTGCGATCAAAGCAGAACGATACAAGTAATGCGATAAACGAAAAGTTGGACTATTTAACATGTCTGCTCTAGGGGCAAGCTATGGAATAGTATGCGAAACAGGTATACTGCTCATGATAGAGACCACCTGGGATTTCCGTAATGCGGCATGGCTTGTCTGCTTCCCTGGTCCTTGCATCATTTGTGCGGCAAGTGAACTGCCAAACAGGCCTTCCGAAGAGTAGAGTACTGGAAGTAAGAGAAAAGTAAAAAATCAGCAGCCTCTAGTGCGGTTTAAGCCGTGTTTTGGGCGTGCCGTGATGGTGCCCACGCGATCCGTAGATCGATCGTGTTTGCCTTGCCTTGTCCTCCAACATGTCTCGTAAGTCCGGCGCATATTCTCGTGCCTTGGTACGGGGTGCGACTTGAGTGGAGGGCCGGGAGGCCTCTCTGTCGCGGCCACGAGGTGGCCATTCGGCCGCATCAAGTGCTTCCTCCTCTAATCGGTGTAGCAACTTGCGCTTTGGGTAACTCTTGGAGGGGCGTTCGAGTTTATACTCTTCGGCCGCAAGGACTTCAGTCCATCTGTCAACCAGCAAATCTTGATCAGCTCTGAGCAGTTGCTGTTTTTTCTTGAGGCTTCTTGCCATGGCCATAAGCCTGCATTGGAAATGCTTTTGCTCAACGGGATCCTCTGGCACGACGAATTCGTCGTCGTCGAGGCTTGCCTCGTCTTCGGAGGGAGGCATATAATTATCGTCCTCGACCTCTCTGTCTGCCGCTCTCTCATGAGGGCTGGTTTCTCCATCCTCCTGTGCTAAACCTTGCTGGAGGGGGTTTTCTTCGGCACTCTCCGGAGTATTATTATCTCCTGTGCTGGAATCGCCGTTTTTTTGTTGGCGGGATTTTGAGCGGCGCCGCTGACGCCGGCGCTTTGGCTGTTTCTTGGAGGGGTTGTCCTCCGCTGTTCCATCGCCCTCTCCCTCTTTTGGGGTGTCCACCATGTATATGTCATATGACGAGGTGGCTTTCCAGGGCCTAGTAGGCGCTGGTTCTTCATCATCTCCTTCATCGGCGTCCATACCGTCGATGTCTTCGGAGTCAAAGTCGAGCATGTCGGTTAAGTCGTCGACAGTGGCTACAAAGTGGGTGGTGGGTGGGTTTTGAATTTCTTCATCGTCCGTACCCCAACCTTGCTGACTGTAGTCCGGCCAGGGCTCTCCTGATAAAGGGAGAGACTTCAGTGACTTCAGGATATCGCCGAAAGGCGAGTGCTGAAAGATGTCTGTGGCAGTGAACTCCATGATCGGCGCCCAATCGGATTCGACTGGCGGGGGCGCGGAGGGCTCGGGGTCCAGAGAGGATTTCGGCTCCTTTGAGTCACGAGCCTCGCAGAGTACGGGGCTGGTGTTCGGCTCAATCGCCGTTTGGATCGCAGCCCCCGAGGTGGCGTCCAACCGCCCATCCTTGATCGGCGCGGTCGGCTCCGAACTAAGGGTCGGAGCCGATGCGGGTGCGGCCTCCAGGGCACTGTTCGGCGGCAGAGCTAGATCATGCTCGTCGTGACAGTGCGGCGCGCTCGGCAGTGGTTCGAATCCGTCGAGGATCAAGTCCCCGTGGATGTCAGCCATGTAGTTTAAACTTCCAAATCTGACCTGACGGCCAGGGGCGTAGCTTTCGATCTGCTCTAGATGGCCAAGTGAATTGGCCCGCAGTGTGAAGCCGCCAAAGACGAAGATCTGTCCGGGGAGGAAGGTCTCACCCTGGACAGCATCGCCATTGATGATTGTAGGAGCCATCTGGCCTGACGGCGACGGCACAGAGGAACTCTCAATGAAAGCACCAATGTCGGTGTCAAAACTGGCGGATCTTGGGTAGGGGGTCCCGAACTGTGCGTCTAGGCCGGATGGTAACAGGAGGCAAGGGACACAAAGTTTTACCCAGGTTCGGGCCCTCTCGATGGAGGTAAAACACTACGTCCTGCTTGATTAATATTGATGATATGGGTAGTACAAGAGTAGATCTACCACGAGATCAGAGAGGCTAAACCCTAGAAGCTAGCCTATGGTATGATTGTTGATGTGTATGTTGTCCTACGGACTAAAACCCTCCGGTTTATATAGACACCAAATAGGGTTAGGGTTACATAGAGTCGGTTACAATGGTAGGAGATCTGAACATCCATATCGCCAAGCATGCCTTCCACGCCAAGGAAAGTCCCTTCTGGACACGGGACGGAGTCTTCAATCTTGTATCTTCATAGTCCAGGAGTCTGGCTGAAGTTATAGTCCGGCTATCCGAACACCCCCTAATCCAGGACTCCCTCAGAGCCACTGAGGGCTACCCCCAACACGCCGCCTCCATTAACCACGCCGCCCCGAGGGGCGTCCCCGGCAAGGGCGCCAAGCACCGAGGCCATGCACATGTAGGAGGAGGAGAACTTGGGCGCCTGCGGCTCCACCTTGGCGCCAAATGTTGGCGAGGAAGGGGCTACTTCTTCCCATCCTGGCACGGGTACATTATTTGCCTCTCATCCCTGCCCTTTCTTCTTCTTTTTGAATCTTTGTCTTGGCTTCGCTTCATCCCCTTCTCGATATCCAGATCCTCTGTCAGCGGACCAGGAGGACATATACACCGTCATCGAGGATGTCTCCAAGGCCGCCGAGGCGGAAGCCGAGAAGATCGCCGCCGAGGAGGCCGCCAAGGGCGCTGTTGAGGACGCCGCCAAGGGGCCTGCCGGGGGGGCAAGGCTACGACTGGGGAGTCCGGCAAGGGACCTGCCGGGGAGGCCGGCAAGTCCGCTGCCGAGGAGGAGGTGGCTGATGACCAGCCTCCCTCCTCCGCTCCCTCTGGCTCCGTCAGGTATCTGAGGGTAAGCGATGACCTTTTCGTCCACCTACCAGGGGCGTCGAGCTCTAGGGCGCCCATTGAGGAAGAGGTGTTTGATGAGGAGGTGCTCGCCGCCACCGGGCTCGAGGTCATCGATGAGCCAAGCGCCAGCGGTGATGGTTCTCAGGAGGAGCGGTACTCCAGGCCATGGGCGCCAGCTTTCGGAAGCTCCAGGCACTCCACCGCGCCCGCCTGGACAAGGGAAAGTCCAGGATGGCAACGGTGGACAAGGCGGAGGCAGACCTCAAGGGATGCGTCGCTGAGGTGCAAACTTAGTTCTGCCAAGCTTGCGAGGAGCTAAAGGCCGCCCAGGGCGAGCTGGCCAAGCGCGAGGTGGAGCTCACCATGGAGCGGGCCGACATCGAGAAGGCCCGGGAGACAGCGAAGAACCTGGCCGCCGTAGCCGAAGCTGATTGAGCCCAGCATCAGGCTGCGCTGAACTCCCATGAGGAGGACCTTGCTGTGCATAAGGAGAAGCTGGCCGCAACACTCCGCGGCAAGGACGAGGAGGTGGAAAAGCTTGTCGTGCAGCGGACCCAGGAGTTGGAGCAGAGGCACAAGGAGGCACTCGATGCCCAGGCTCTGGTTCACACCGACAAGGTGAAGGAGCTGGAGGTGGAGCGGGACGGGCTCAAGGATCGGGTCCTGAAGCTGTCCAAGGAGAAGGACACGCTCAACGGTGCCCTGGTTGAGGTGCAGGGCACAGTCCTTGACAAGGCTGGGCAGCTCTCCGATGCCAACAACTCCATCAAAGACCTCAGGTTGAAGCTGGAGGGTCTCGAGGGGATGTTGTCGGAGGTCAAGGCCCGGGAGGACGCCCTGGCTAAGGACCTGGAGACCGAGAAGCAGCTGCGGAAGAATGAGGCCGCCAAGAACAAGGATTTTGTGGAAGGAGAGAACCGTTGGATCGGGCGCCTCGAAGGCGTCGCCGGCAGGATCACCATGCAGCTGGCTACCATGGGGATGCCAAATATGCGGTATACCCTGGAGCACAACACGAGCCCCAACGCCAAGCTGACCATCTTCTTCGAGGGCGTCCTCGGGGCCCTGGAGCAGCTCCACTCCAACCGGGCGGCCTCCCTGGCCGATGAGTCCCAGAGGCTTTGCCGGGGTGCCATGACCAAGGTTCTCACCAAGATGGTGCACTGGAACCCCAACCTCGACTTCGACGCCATGCTGGAGAGTTTGCCGAAGGATGCAGACCTCGCGACACTCAAGGAGCGTATCAAGCCCATCATCAGCCTCATTGGCGAAATCGAGAGGGTGCAGGGCCAGCACTGGGATTAGGAACCCCGTTTCTCATTGCCGCTGCAGGTTCATGGCCAAGACAATTTATATCTTTAGTTAGAACCGCAGCAACAATTGATGCAATATAACTCTGCAGTACTTCTGATACAATGCATGTTATTCTCCTGTCTGACCTTCCCTTGTATGTCCGCCCTACGTTAACCAGGTAGGCTCGCCGACACGTAAACCCAGGGCGGCACCTTGGGGATGGATCCCCAATAGCCTGCCGGGTGTGCTTGCTGCCCGGCGAACCACCTTACCGCTCTCAACGCGGCCGCTCGAACTGTCGAGCTTGACTCGAGTCAGAATCGAGAGTGTTGCCAATTGCGGAAGGCTCCCCCGCCACTCTCGACGCGGCCGCTTGAGCTGCTGAGCAGACTCGAAACAGAACAAGGGTGTTGCCAATTGCGGAAGGGCCCCTTTGCATGCACGTTTTCCATACACAGGGCAAGACCTTCGAGGGTAATAACCATATATATAAAAAGAAATTGCTTAAAGTTTCGCATGACTTAGCTTTTCTATCGTTGCACGGGCATCCACCGCATCTGCAGATGGTGCCGCCAAGCTTGGCCGTCTTCTTCCTTGGAACGATGGCCACGATGAAGCCGCTGCCCCAATCAAACTAGATTCTCACAATTGCAGCCCCCTACCTGGCGCGCCAGAGATGTCGGTAGAAATGACACCTATGGGGTCACTGGGATCCCTTCTACGATTGGCGAGCGCGAGGTTGTACGAAGAGCGGGTCTGACAGGGAGAACACGAATCGTTTACCTAGGTTCGGGCCATGAGGATGCGTACTACCCTAGTCCTGCTTTGGTGGATGTATTTGAGTGTTCTTGTGTACTTGAGCTAGCTACGGGGTGCAACTTTGCCCAAAAGAGCCGAATCCCCCTCCTGGTCGCCTCAGGCCTCCTTTTATAGGAAAAAGGGGTTGCCACAGTGGCACATAGGAGGTCGAAAGGTCTACAGTTGACAAGCCTATCCTCTGGGACAGTCAGACAAATGCATTTAATGCGCTGCCGGCGTGCCCTCCTTGCTTTACCTGGACGCCAGGGAAGCACGTCCCAGCTGTAGTCGCCTCGCCTGGCCTCGACACGTGTCCGAGCCGATGAGGCATCATGGCGCCACGTTGGCTGGCTGCTGGGCTGGTGCTGTGATGGAGCCTTCATGAAGGGTCGCATGCCGCCACGCAGGTGCTTGCTGGGTTGGTGTAGAGGCCGCCCGTCGCCACACAGGTGCCTGCCCAGCAGGTTGAGCTAGCAGCTGTTTGGGGACGGTGGTGGAGTCTTGGCTGGCGCGGGCCTGGCAGTGGCCCTGCTGATGCCCTCGGCAAGGGTCTTGCCGGGGGCCCGACAAGGGTACTTTCGTGGTGTTGTAGTAGTCCCCGGAAAGGGTCTTGCTGGGGGTCTTGTGGATTTCCTGTGCTAGGATTCCACCGAGGGTCGCCGTCTTCTAGTCCTCATCTGATCTCATATGTTTATGATCTTGACGAAGATTTGCATGCCACCATAGAGGCGCCTCCCGAGCCTTGGTTCCAACGTAGTTTGTTAGGTTGGAGCCTGTGGGCTCAAGGGTGGCTCACTCCGTTGGCATCGGGCAAGTTGCCCCGGCAAGGCTCTTGTCGGGGCTGCGGAGGCTGCCTCGGCAAGGATCTTGCAGAGGGAGTGCACCTCGCCCTCTTGCTCTCCTGCGCTTCTGGTCTTGGCGTTGCCTTGGTTGCCTCGTGTTTTGGCTTCCCTCCGGCTTCCCCCCTCTGCTCTGCTAAGTGTGGTCATGGCGCGCGGCTCTGACTGCCCATGCACAAGTAAAGGGGTCAAAAGAAGAGCCCCTACTTTTGTACACCGACATCCGGGCATCCCCCCCCCGGCAACTACATGGGACTTAATGGGCCAAGAGGGGGACAGACCAGCCCCTAAGGGGCTGGTGCACCCCTCCCATATGGGCTGGCCAAATTGGAGTAGAAATGGGGAAGGAGGAATGGAAAAAGGGAATAGGATTCCCCCTTCCCCCTCTTCCCTTCCTACTCCGAATAGGAAAGGGGGGAGGCCAAACTGGGAGGACCCCAATAGGATTCCACCTACTTGGGGAACCCCCTTGGCTCCCTCTCCTCCCCTCCAACTTATATATATATATATATATATATATATATATATATATATGAAGGGGGCACCGCAAGAATACACACCAATAATTGCTAGCCATGTGCGGCGCCCCCCTCCACAGTTTACGCCTCCGGTTATATTCACGTAGTGCTTAGTCGAAGCCCTGCGCGGATCACTTCACCATCACCATCACCGCGCCATCGTGCTTATGGAACTCTCCCTCGACACGTTGCTGGATCAAGAGTTCGAGGGACGTCATCGAGATGAACGTGTGCAGAACTCGGAGGTGTCGTACATTCAGTGCTTGATTGGTTAGAACGAGAAGAAGTTCGACTACATCAACCGCGTTAACAAACGCTTCCACTTTCGGTCTACAAGGGTACGTGGACACACTCTCCCCCTCTCATTGCTATGCATCTCCTAGATAGATCTTGCATGAGCGTAGGAAATTTTTGAAATTGCATGCTACGTTCCCCAACAGTGGCATCAGAGCCAGGTCTATGCATAGATGATATGCACGAGTAGAGCACAAAGAGTTGTGGGCGGTGATCGTCATACTGCTTACCACCAATGTCTTATTTTGATTCGGTGGTATTGTTGGATGAAGCGGGTGGTATTGTTGGATGAAGCGGCCCGGACCAACCTTACATGACCACGTTCATGAGACTGGTTCCACCGACAGACATGCAACTAGTTTTGCATAAAGGTGGCTGGCGGGTGTCTGTTTCTCCAACTTTAGTTGAATCGAATTTGACTGTGGCCGGTCCTTGTTGAAGGTTAAAACAACAAACTTGATAAATCACCGTTGTGCTTTTGATGCGTAGGTAAGAACGGTTCTTGCTAGAAGCCCGTAGCAGCCACGTAAAACTTGCAACAACAAAGTAGAGGACGTCTAACTTGTTTTTGCAGGGCATGTTGTGATGTGATATGGTCAAGACAAGATGTGATATACGTTGTTGTATGAGATGATCATGTTTTGTAAAAGTTATCAGCAACTGACAGGAGCCTTATGGTTGTCGCTTTATTTTATGAAATGCAAATGCCATGTAATTGCTTTACTTTCTCACTATGCATTAGCGATAGTTGTAGAAGCAATAGTTTGCAAGACGACAACGACGCTATGATGGAGATCAAGGTGTCAAGCCGGTGACGATGGAGATCATGATGGTGCTTTGGAGATGGAGATCAAAGGCACATAACGATGGCCATAACATGTCACATATTTTAATTGAATGTGATGTTTACCTTTTATGCATCTTATTTTGCTTAGTACGGTAGTAGCATTATAAGATGATCCCTCACTAAATTACAAGGTATAAGTGTTCTCCCTGAGTATGCACCATTACGACAATTCGTCATGTGGAGACACCACGTGATGATCAGATGTGATAAGATCTACGTCCGTGATCTGAGGATTATCCTCATTGCTGCACAGAAGAATTATGTCCTTGATGCACCGCTAGGTGACAGACTTATTGCAGGAGCAGATGCAGACGTTATGAATGTTTTGGCAAGCTTGGTGTGATGATTACTTGATAGTTTAGGGTGCCATGCTTTACGGCTTAGAACCGGGATTTCAAAAACGTTTTGAACGCCAGAGAGCATATAAGATGTTCCAAGAGCTGAAATTGGTATTTCAGACTCATGCCCGAGTCGAGTGGTATGAGACCTCTGACAAGTACTTTGCCTACAAGATGGAGGAGAATAACTCAACCAATGAGCATGTGCTCAGAATGTCTGAGTACTACAATCACTTGAATCAAGTAGGAGTTAATCTTCCAGATAAGATAGTGATTGACAGAGTTCTCTAGTCACAATCACCAAGTTACTGGAACTTTGTGGTGAACTATAATATGCAAGGGATGACAAAAACGATTCCCGAGCTCTTCGCGATGCTAAAATCGACGAAAGTAGAAATCAAGAAAGAGCATCAAGTTTTGATGGTTAACAAGACCAATAGTTTCAAGAAAAGGGGCAAAGGAAAAGACAGGGGACTTCAAGAAAGAATGGAAAGCAAGTTGCCACTCCCGTGAAGAAACCCAAAGCTACACCTAAGCCTAAAACAGAGTGCTTCTACTGCAAAGGGAATGGTCACTGGAAGCAGAACTACCCCAAATACTTGGCAGATAAGAAGGATGGCAAAGTGAACAAAGGTATATTTTATATACATGTTATTGATGTGTACTTTACTAGTGTTCATAGTTACCCCAAGGTATTTGATACCGATTCAGTTGCTAAGATTAGTAACTCGAAACAGGAATGGCAAAATGAATAGAGACTAGTTAAAGGCAAGGTGACGATGTGTGTAGGAAGTGATTCCAAGATTGATAAGATCACCATCGCACACTCCATCTACCTTCGAGATTAGCGTTGAACAAAATAAATGTTATTTTTTTTTTGCGTTGAGCATGAATATGATTCGATCATGTTTATTGCGATACGATTATTCATTTAAATCAGAGAATAATTGTTGTTTTATTTACATGAATAAAACCTTCTATGGTCATACACCCAATGTAAATGGTTTATTGAATCTCGATCGTAGTGATACACATATTCGTAATATTGATGCCAAAAGATGCAAAGTTGATAATGATAGTGCAACATATTTGTGGCACTGCCGTTTAGGTCATATTGGTGTAAAGCGCATGAGGAAACTCCATACGGATGGATTTTTGGAATCACTTGACTATGAATCATTTGATACTTGAGAACCATGCCTCATGGGAAAGATGACTAAAACTCCGTTCTCCAGAACAATGGAACGAGCCACTGACTTATTGGAAATAATACATACCGATGTATGTGATCCGATGATTGTTGAGGCTCACGGATGGTATTGTTATATTCTGACCTTCACACATGATTTGAGCAGATCACTAGAAAAAAAGACACATCTGTGACATTTTGGGCCGAACGAAAAAATTTCTGTCATACTTATGACACTTCTATGACGATAATTGTGACAAAACCCAGTATCATCATAGATGTGGTGGGGTTCTACTTCTATGACAAAAAATCATGATAGAAAATCGCCTTTTCGTCCTGGGCGGGCCGGAGACATAGCTGCATGACATTCTTTGGGCCGTCCATGATAGAAAAAACCATGGTAGAAGCGAGGGCGAGGAAAATATCTGGGAGTTCCCGGTTATGGTGGGTGGTCGGGGGCCGAGCGATGCGCCTTTCTCTCATACATACGCGCATGTGTGCGGGGCATTGGGCTCTAACTGAACCCGAGCGAGGCGTTGGGCTCTAACTGAACCCAAGTGATTGCACTGCAGGCTACGCTTTACTGAACCTGGGCGATCGATCGATCCCTTGCTATTAACTGAACCTGAGTGTGATTCCTTTGCTACTGCTACTAACTGAAGCCGATCGATGCTGCCTCTAGATTAACAGTGAGTGTTGTTGAGGGGGTTTGGATGAATAGTTCCCAGTGGGGGTTGGATGAATAGGACCCCGTGGTAGTAGAGGCCGTTGCCGCTGGATGAACGATACCCTGATCGATCGAGACGGTGGACGAACAGCACCCCGTGGAGGGCTGGATGAACAGGACCCCATGGAGGGCTGGTTGAACAATAGCCGGTGGAGGGCTAGATGAATAGTAGCCAGTGGAGGGGTGGTTGAACAGGACCCCGTGGAGAGGGGTGGTTGAACAGTAGCCGGTGGAGGAGCGCGCGGTGGAGGCTGGATGAATAGGAGCCCGTGGATGAATAGTCGCAGGTGGAGGCTGGAGGAGGTCGACGATGGATGAACAGTAGCTCATGGAGGCTGGAGGAGGTCGATCGTGGAGATGAACAGTATCCCGTGGAGTCCCGTTTTGTGGTACGCCACACCCCTCCCGATGAACAGGACCCCTGTTTCGACCGTAGCGCTCCAACACAAGTCCGTTTCCTCCACACCCCTCCCAGTCAACAGGACCCCGTTTCCACCATAGGAGGTCCATCTCCTCCATTTTGCGGTACGCCAGACCCCTCCCGATGAACAGGATCCCGTTTCGACCGTGGTTGGTCGAACATAAGGCCGTTTCCTCCGTTCTGCAGTTCGCCAGGCCTCGTTTCCATTGCAAGTTCCGTCCAAACCGGTTGGCTCCTGATGAACACGACGATGACGCGGTTTCTCCGTTCCAACCCAGCCATGTACATGAGCCTTGGCCGTATGTATGCGTGAGTAGGCGTTCGAGACCCCGCCTGTATGTACGTACGTGGCCGTATTTACTTTCTTGCAACATGGCCGATGTACATACATGTACATGCTACGTGCGCGCCTCTACTACGACATGTGCGCGCCTCTACTATGACACGTGCCCTTCCTTACACGGCCACGGTTCATCGCTGCAGCCTGCAGACAGACCGATCGTATGTACGTACACGTTCATGACCAGAATGACAATGCTACGTACGCTTCGACCAGGTGGGTCCCGACTGTCAGGCACTTCCTTGCGTGCGAAGATGTAGCTGGTGGGTCCTAGCAGTCAGGGGGGCGAATCATATTTTTTGCCAGTAATATGGACGCACTTCCTTGCATGCGAAGATGTAGCTGGTGGGTCCCAGCAGTTAGGGGGAGAAAACATTGTTTTTCAGGGTAAAAAGAATGCAGTTGCATGCATGCGTCCATGGACGTGGTGCGTCCCCACTGTCAGCCTCTCATGTACAGTCATCTTTCGATGACTCTCGGTTGTTGACCATGTTGACCACACCGTGCCGAGTGCACCAAGGCCGATGGACGACGACGAGGCCTCAGACTGGAATGACTCAGAGATGGGGAAGACGCAGTAGTGGAGTCGCAGATGGAGAGGAGTGGGAAACTTGACTGGTTTGGGTGCGCGGGAGCACTCCCGCCCACGGGAGACGAGGGCAAGGACAGAGGTTGAAGAAGGAGCACGGCTGTTGGATTAACATCCAATGGTCCAGCTGCTAGAATCATTTGTTGATCAAGTTGACAAAGCCCTAGGTACACGTCTGCTTAGTAAGCCCACAAGTCAGCCACCAAATCTGCCGAGTCCCAACTGTCATTGGGAGGAATGGTTTTTTCGCATAACAAGGAGGCACTTCCTTCCGTGCGAAGATACAGCCGGTGGGTCCCAACTATCAGGGGGAGGAAACATCTTAACAAGGAGGAACTTTCCTTACGTGCGACCATGGACCTCGTGGGTCCCAGCCGTCAGGCTCCCCAAGTACAGTCCTCTTCCGATCAATCTCGTCTATTGACCACACCGTGTCGAGCGCAGCAAGGCGATGGACGACGGCGAGGCCCCAGACTGGAATGACCCGAAGATGGGGAAGATGGAGTAGTGGAGTCGCAAACAGAGAGGAGTGGGATACTTGACTGGTTCGGGTGCGGGGTGGGCCTACACTCGGCAGAGAATAACAAGAGGTGCGGAGTGGAGGGATGGTCTGGCCGTCGGCGGGGTAGCGTTTCACTAAGGTACGTAAAACAACGCCGCTGGACTCCGGAGGTTGGAGCAGGCGGTCCCGGCTGAGGGAGTCCTGGATTTGGGGGGACCTCGGGCGTCCGGACTATGGTACGTGGGCCGGACTGGTAGGCTGTAAAGATACAAGACTGAAGACTATCTCCCGTGTCCGGATGGGACTCTCCTTGGCGTGGAAGGCAAGCTTGGTGTCCTGATATGAAGATTCCTTTCTCTGTAACCTACTTTGTATAACCCTAGTCCCCTCCGGTGTCTATATAAACCGGAGGGCTTACTCCATAGGGACAAGAATCATTATCATAGTCATACAAGCAAGACTTCTATGGTTTTAGCCATTACGATCTTGAGGTAGATCAACTCTTGTAATACTCATATTCATCAAGATCAATCAAGCAGGAAGTAGGGTATTACCTCCATACAGAGGGCCCGAACCTGGGTAACATCGTGTCCCCTGTCTCCTATTACCATCGAACTTAGACGCATAGTTCGGGACCCCCTACCCGAGATCTGCTGGTTTTGATACCGACATTGGTGCTTTCATTGAGAGTTCCGTTGTGTCATCGAAGACAGGATTGATGGCTCGCCTTGTTATCAAGGAAAGTATCACCGCCGGAGGTGCCCTGACCTCAGGCCAAACCCTCCGGTTGGGTGGCTCTACCATGACCGCCCATACGGCCACTAAGCCAACGATGACTTCTCGGGTCATCGAAAACCACCTCCGTGTTAGCTCCGAATACTCTAAGTAGATGGATCCGGTTGAGTTATCGTCTTTGAACGAGCTCCTAGATCACATCACCTCCCTGGGGGTCGCTACAAACTACGGTTGGATTGGGCTTAAACCCGACCAGAGAGAAATTAAATCTCCGCCGGTCCGTTAAGCCGCACAACTCATCGGCCATTAAGCCACCGGTCTCTATTAAATGGAACTGATCTATCTCACAGCTAGATTAGCAGTTCGGCCTCCGTCGTTCTCCTCGCAATCATGCGAAGTTTACACTGCGCATGCATAATTAGGTACTTAAAATACCCTGGTGATTGGCGGAGGCACAATACGGGCAAGCCTACAAGCACTCCCATTTCCTTCTTTTCCTTTCTAACTATTCTTTTTTTCTATTTTATCACAGGTGACTCAAATATGGGTCATTGCACGGACTCTTTCAGAGTTCGGCTTCATACACTTACCCAAAGGTGATTCCTGTTAAAGGAATCCTTTCGCCGAGGCAAGGCGGCGCAGACGTGCGACAGGAGGTCCAAATAATTTTGTGTAGACCGCACTCTCTATTTCGAGACTGTAAAGTGCTTTCTCCCTCAGCCTTCGACCACCGGCATGTCAAACAGCCTGGGTCATGGCGTTATTATTTGTAAAATGGCAATTGACATATCGATCAGGTCCTAGTGAACATAATCCGTATCCAGTATTCGCTTTTCTAAAGAGCTGAATCTCCCCGGTTGTTTCACACTCGCACCTTGGCACGGGTTGCCAGGGGATCGATATGGGAACAAATGAGTTGCCGACAAGTCCGAATAGCTTTATAGCACACTTCGGCGTTGCGAGTTTGGCCTTATATGCATCAGCTCTGAATCATGTCTTTGGTCAATAGTTGGGTTGCCTGGCTCCTGTGCTTACTACCTTATGTTCTGCTATATCGGCTAGGGTAGTAAAGGGAGAACTACTGCGATAGTGTCCCGCTTTATCCGGATGAGCACCTCAGTAGAGAATGTCAAAAACTGACTGTCATGATGCGGCGAGAGCTGGTCAACCACTTGATGACTTATTAGAATCTTTCGTGATTCCTTCTGTATTACATGAAGGACCGTTCTTCTGGTCACCCATGTAACGCACCGTATTCGGATAACTACGTACATACCATGGGCTATATCGTAGACCCACCATCAAACTCCTATGGCTAAGTGAAAGTGCTAAAGCCCTATAGTATGATTGCCTAGTTCGCCGCATTGACACCCCCTTCACGGACCAAGACGTTGGGTCAAGAGTGATCAAGTGCTTTTCCGAACACCCCCATATTTTATGCAGGGGGGCTGAAGCCGACGACTGGAAAACTTTCAGATTATACAAAAGCAGCCGCACAGGAGGAGCCAAAACTTCTAGGCATAGCCTTAAAATACCATAATATTGTTTTTACAATCTCAATACACTTCACTCGAATATCATCTCTTTCGAGCACTGACCCTCTATCAAGCGGGCACCCTCTAAGATATCCTCGAAATAATGCTCTGGCGTATGATGCTCTTGCCTTTGGGTGGACTTTTTGCTGCAATATCGGTGGCCTTAATCTTCACCCAGTACGTCTTGACATGGGAAAAGGCCATCCGTGCACCTTCAATGCACGTTGACCGCTTAACAGCGTCGATACGCGGCACTGCATCAACTAATCACTGCACCAAATCGAAATAGCTCTTCGGAACTGGCTCAGTCGGCCACAGCCGGACTACGTCGTCCTTCATGGCAGAACCAGATATCTCGTGGAGCTCGGCCTACTTGGCCATCTATTCGTTCAGCAACAGCGGGCGCTTCGGCGTGCCGAATTGTGACCGAAAAAGCTTCACTGTCGCATACCCTTCTTGCGCTTCGTAAAACTGCGCTGCATCGAAGGCGCTCTTCAGCAAATCCAAAAAGGCATCTGGAGAGCTCCACATTTGATTATGTGGGGAATACTTCGGATCGCCGAATTTAGTCTGTAATAAGAAAGGCTTACCGGCCGCAATCTCCCCAGCTTACTGAATCTCTTCCCGAGCCACTCTAGACTCAGATCGTGCTTCTCTCGCCTCTTGTAAGGCCTTGTCAAGATCGGCCGCTTTGGTTTTGTTATCCCTCTCAAGGAATTCGCATCGGGCAATGTCTTCCTTCAGCTCGCGCACCATAGTGGCCATTCTCTCCCCACACTGGCGCTGAGCAGCTTGTCTGGCTTCTAACTCATCAGTTGCCTTCTTGGCAGCCACATTACTCATCTGGACTTGCTCCTTGGCTCGGGCAAGTTCAGCCCGAAGGGTCTCAACCGTGATAGCACCATCCGCAGATATGCATGTCTCAGAATATAATTCTAGCTTCATGCTCATGTTATTATATATACATACCCTAACACATACCTTGCACCTCGTCGAGTCGCCTGTTAATAAGCGTGATGTTGTTATCCGCCACATCAAGTTTGTGCTCCAGACCTGCAACCTCTGTAGCGTGGGCAGTCGTCATGGAGGTAACAACCTGTGTTTCAAGTAATTAGATTATTTCATGGGGACATCTTTTTCGATCCTCTGATTGCCTCCCTTTGGACGCCAACCAGAGTCTCAGGGGCTACTATCTATACAATCGAAAATATAACATTACATACCTCAAAGCCTCTTAGTAGGCCCATGAAGGCTTCATTCAATCTGCTGTTCGCGGACAGAATCCTTTCAACCACCATACCCATCAAGGTACGATGCTCCTCTGAGATTGACGAATACCGCAACATGTCCATCAGTGTATCCGGCACTTCCGGATTCCTGGAAGCAGCTATGGGAGTACGGACTCCCTTTGAAAGGATATGTCTGCTCGACCCTAGAGTCGTCTCCGGCTGTAAACCAGATAGTCCAGAGCCTTTATTGTTAGCCCCCGTAGGGACCGCACCTTTCGGACCCTGGGCTGCCAAAGTTTCACCTTGGGGCCATGTCTCCATTATCCTCTATTGATCGGGAGAGATCCTCCAGGATGACACCTCGACGTTGTCCACCCTGTTGGGCGAGGAAGCTTGTGGAGGCGTCTCGCTTTCCATCATTTCGGAAGGAGGTCCCCCGAGGAGGAGGATTGTTGAGGAGGACCGTGCGCCGGACTACAAAATGCATATTTTAGATGTTACCTTTGTAACGAGAAAAGGAACAGGATATGTTTAAAACAACTTTGTTCACTTATGATTCGGCTAGAAGCTTGTCCTTACGAAGGAACTGTGTGACAACGTCACCTTCCGAGCCTGAACCACCCGACAGGGGCGTCTTGCCTCGCTTAGGAGCCCTTACCTCCCAACTTCCGGAGGCGGCCCTTTTCTTACCATAGGGAGAAAGGATGTCAGCTTCTCCTTCTCTTTTGTCTTCGGAAGAAGGAGCCTTAATCTCCTAGAACACAGTGACTGGTTTACCTCCGGGATGGAACCCACCTTGGGCTCCCCCGCTCTCCTCATTGTCCTCTTCCACCAGCGCATGCTATGGCGCCGGGACTAGCATCCTTGTTAGCATGGGACTAGCTGAGTCTTCGAGAAGAGGATCCGAACACCTGATTCAGTCCGCCTTCTTTATCCAGCCCTGGAAGAAGATGGTTTTCTAAGTATCTTATTATCAGATGCTTATCTAAGCTGTATTCGAGAGTCAAGTGCTTACCGAGGTATCCGAATGGTTGCATTCAAGGCCGACGTCCTCTGTAGTATCCGGCCATTGTTTTCGTGCCCTGAAGAATAATTTCCACATTCCTTTGTGCGTTGTGCTGAAGAAGTGCTGAAGGGTTCGTGGTCCTTCCAGATTGAACTCCCACGGGCGAAGAGGCCGCCGCTGGCATGGTAGGACCTGAAGGACTAGCATTACTTGGATTACATTGATGAGTCCAATGTCCTTCTCAATAAGGCTCCGGATGCGTCTCTATAGAGTCTGCACTTCGTCGATTGATCCCCAGTCCAACCCCTTATTGATCCATGATGCGAGCTGAATTGGAGGGCTAGATCGGAACGCGGGTGTAGCCACCCACATGGTGCCGCGGGGTTCGGTGATATAAAACCACTCCCGCTGCCATAAGTCGGAAGATTCTGTGAAGGATCCTTTTAACCAAAAAGCATTGATAAGTTTGCTCATCATAGCACCACCGCACTCCGCTTGTTTCCCATTGACTACCTTCGGCTTCACCTTAAAGGTCTTGAGCCACAAGCCGAAGTGTGGGGGAATACGGAGGAAGACTTCACATATGATAATGAACGCCGAGACATGAAGAAAGGAGTCCGGAGCTAGATCATGAAAATCTAGCCCGTAATAGAACATGAGCCCTCGAACGAAGGGGTGGAGAGCAAACCCTAGCCCTAGGAGGAAGTGGGAGACGAATACGACCCTCTCGCTGGATCTGGGAGTAGGGATAACCTGCCCTTGAGCAGGAAGCCTGTGGGGGATTTCGCAGTCAGGTATCTTGCCGCCCGGAGCTTTGTAATATCCTCCTCTGTGACAGAAGAAGCCATCCACCGGCCTTGAGAGCCGGTTCCGGACATGACTAGGAAACTCGAAACAATTAGATTAAACCTTGGGTGCTGGAGCTCGAGGCTAGAGAAGGGTTGGTGTGAGGAAGCAAGACAAGTCTTAGTCCCTTTATAAAGGCAATGAATACCGAACGCCTCCTCCAAAGCCTTAAAACCTGCATATTCTTAAGAAATCATGCCAACAGGATGGTTGGGATACCCACGCACGTATTGATGAGGATCCCGCAATAAGGGGACACGATCTCTGCTTTGACAAGACGTGCCAATGAAACCGCGTCTCGGAACATGGAGCGACAGGCAAAAAAATGGTTCAATATAATAACCGGGTGGTGACGTGATATCACGTTGCAGAAAAGTTGTCAACAGATTGGACTCGCAAAATATTATTTCCTCCGCGGTGGTGTGTGGTATTTGTTTTGCAGAGTCGGACACGTTCGTTGCGTCCGAAGTCTGTGTTGGAGTATTCGGAGAAGGAACCCGCCTTGCAATACGGAAGACAGTTTGCGCGCCGGACACCTCGTCATTGAAGCCTGGTTCATGGGCTACTGAGGGAGTCCGGGATTAGGGGGTCCTCAGGCGTCCGGACTATGGAACATGGGCCGGGCTGATGGGCTGTAAAGGTACAAGACCGAAGACTATCTCTCGTGTTCGGATGGGACTCTCCTTGGCGTGGAAGGCAAGCTTGGCGTCCTGATATGAAGATTCCTTTCTCTGTAACCGACTTTGTATAACCCTAGTCCCCTCCCATGTCTATATAAACTGGAGGGCTTAGTCCATAGGGACAAGAATCATAATCATAGTCATACAAGCTAGACTTCTAGGGTTTTAGCCATTACGATCTCGAGGTAGATCAACTCATGTAATACTCATATTCATCAAGATCAATCAAGTAGGAAGTAGGGTATTACCTCCATAGAGAGGGCCCAAACCTGGGTAACATCATGTCCCCTGTCTCCTGTTACCATCGACCTTAGATGCACAGTTCGGGACTCCCTACCCGAGATCCGCTGGTTTTGACACTGACACCGGCAACGCTGGGGGAAGAAGACGAGAGATTGAAGAAGAATGCCGACCATTGGATGTAAATCCAACGCCTTGTTAGGCTTCGACCTACTCGCCCACATGTCAGCCAGTCCATTTGTTTTTTAGTCCATTTGTTGGGATGGGTGAAACAATGATGTAGCATCTATGTAGCCCGTTTATATATATGGTAGAATTTAAAGCCCATTTGCATTTTTCTCGAAATCCGCGGACTTGCTGGCTGGGTGAAAATATCATGTTGGACTGGACGGAGAAATGTTATAGAAACATAAACACATGATTGCACGTCTATTACTGCATTGGTCAGTAAAATCTTTGCAAGCTTATGTACGCAATTACTAGGAGTTAACTTACCAAGTTATATATAAACAATCATTATTATTTCGTAAGAACTTTCAACTTACGAAATAAAATATCATTTTAATTTGATGAGTTAATAGGACGTGGGGTATTATTATTTTTTAGGCTAGACATGGAACAGTTGAGTTGGTTCTAGGGAAAAGTACTGGGAGAAAACTTAGTTTACATCGAAAAGTAAAGTGGGAGAAAATTCAGATATAGGATTAATGAAAACAAAAAATAAAGGAAGTGGGAAGGTCTATAAAATGGTTGGACGAACGACAGGTTTAACGGAACCTTATGTTGTTTCTATTATATATATATATACACATATACATACATGTGTGTGTAATAAAATAAGATATAAATATAGGTTCAGTTTTGCATTCTTATAGAAAACATAGGTTCATTTTTGCATTCTTATAGAAAAATAGAACAGAGCTGTGCGTCGTCTTGAAAAAACAAACATAACTTGGGCTGATGATGTTATAAACAGTTGGGAGGCCTAGAGGCTGCTTGATACCTGCTGGATCCAAAAAATGTTGAAACATGTCATGGGCTGCCCATGTTAAACAACAAAACCTAGGCCATGGACTTGGTGGGCCCGGGACTGTCAGCCTCTCGACGAACAGTTGTCTCCCGATTCCTCTTGTTTTGCTAACCATGTTGGGCCTGACAGACGGCGGCGCCGCAGCGAGAGCACCAAGGCGAAGGACGAGGTCGAGACCTTGGATCAAATGGACCGGAGCGGGGGAAGACGCAAGCGGAGGGGAGTGCGAGGTTTGACTTGTTCGGGTGCAGGGTGTGTCGGTGGAGCTGCCGCCGCCAGACAATGTGTGGGAGTAGAGGGATGGCCAACCGCTGTATAGGAAGAGGACGAAAGATTGAACAAAATAAAGAACTACAAATGGATAGGTGTTGGTCCCATATGTCTGTGTACGAGACCTGCTGGGTCCACCTGAGAAGGGGAATATGTTGGCAAGAAGGAGATTCAAAGCACGACAGCTGAGTGAACTAGTTTTTTTTAAACGTACAAGTGAACTAGTTACATACATAAGCAAATAGCCACTAAAAAAGCAAACAGGTTAATGCGTTCTTCAAAGAAATATTTCGGACAAAACAGATAATTACGACACATAGGCTAATGCATGAAACACTTAGATGATAAATGTGCTTACAAACAGATAAACTACAACACCTACACCATCCTGGCACGCTTGATCATGACGCTGCAGTTGTCCGTGTACTCGTCAGTTACGGGAAGCAGACATGCCCTCATGTCCAAGATCCGCCTGTAGATGTCGTAGCATGCGTATGTGTCCTTGGCCGCGTACGTTATGTAGGCTAGATTCAGAGGTACCTCCCACGTTTTTAGTGTTGGGGAACGTAGTAATTTCAAAAAAATTCCTACGCACACGCAAGATCATGGAGATGCATAGCAACGAGAGGGAAGAGTATTGTCCACGTACCCTCGTAGACCGTAAGCGGCAGCGTTATGAGAACGTGCTTGATGTAGTCGAACGTCTTCACGATCCGACCGATCCAAGTACCGAATGCACTGCACCTCCGTGTTCAGCACACGTTCAGCTCGATGACGTCCCACAAACTCCGATCCAGCAGAGCTTCACGGGAGAGTTCCGTCAGCACGATGGCGTGTTGATGGTGATGATGTTTCTACCGACGCAGGGCTTCGCCTAAGCACCGCTACGATATGATCGAGGTGGATTATGGTGGAGGGGGGCACCGCACACGGCTAAGGGATCAATGATCAACTTGTGTGTCTAGAGGTGTTCCCCTACCCCCGTATATAAAGGAGCAAGGGGGGAGGCCCGCCGGCCCTCTATGGCGCGCCAGGAGGAGGAGTCCTCCTCCTAGTAGGAGTAGGACTCCCCTCTTTCCTACTCCTACTAGGAGGGGGAAAGGAAGGGGAGAGGGAGAAGGAAAGGGCCCCCCCTCTCCTAGTCCAATTCGGACCAGAGGGGGAGGGGCGCGTGGCCTGCCCTAGGCTAGCCCTCTCTCTCTCTCAACTAAGGCCCATAAGGCCTATTATTTCTCCCGGGGGGTTCCGGTAACCCTCCGGCACTCCAGTTTTCTCCGAAATCACCCAAAACACTTCTGGTGTCCGAATATAGTCGTCCAATATATCGATCTTTAAGTCTCGACCATTTCGAGACTCCTCGTCATGTCCGTGATCATATCCGGGACTACAAACTACCTTTGGTACATCAAAACACAAAAACTCATAATACCTATCGTCACTGAACTTTAAGCATGCGGACCCTACGGGTTCGAGAACTATGTAGACATGACTGAGACATGTCTTCGATCAATAACAAATAGCGGAACCTAGATGTTCATATTGGCTCCCACATATTCTACGAAGATCTTTATCGGTCAAACCGCATAACAGCATATGTTGTTCCCTTTGTCATCGGTATGTAACTTGCCCGAGATTCGATCGTTGGTATCTCAATACCTAGTTCAATATCGTTACCGGCAAGTCTCTTTACTCGTTCTATAATGCATCATACCACAAGTAACTCATTAGTTACAATGCTTGCAACGCTTATAGTGATGCGCATTACCGAGTGGGCCCAGAGATACCTCTCCGATAATCAGAGTGACAAATCCTAATCTTGATCTATGTCAACTCAACAAGTACCATCGGAGACACCTCTAGAGCACCTTTATAATCACCCAGTTACGTTGTGACGTTTGGTAGCACACAAAATGTTCCTACGGTAATCGGGAGTTACATAATCTCATAGTCATAGGAACATGTATAAGTCATGAAGAAAGCAATAGCAGTAAACTAAAACGATCAAGTGCTAAGTTGACGAAATGGGTCAAGTCAATCACATAATTCTCCTAATGATGTGATCTCGTTTATCAAATGACAACTCATGTCTATGGTTAGGAAACATAACCATCTTTGATCAACGACCTAGTCAAGTAGAGGCATACTAGTGACAATCTGTTTGTCTATGTATTCACACATGTATCATGTTTCCGGTTAATACAATTCTAGCATGAATAATAAACATTTATCATGGATATAAGGAAATAAATAATAACTTTAATTGCCTCTAGGGCATATTTCCTTCAGGATTCCTTTGCCAAGGCAATTGCACCAGTATTGTCACAAAAGATTTTCATTGGACCTGATGCACTAGGTATGACACCTAGATCGGATATGAACTCCTTTGTCCAGACTCCTTCATTTGTTGCTTCCGAAGCAGCAATGTACTCCGCTTCACACGTAGATCCCACCACGACGCTTTGTTTAGAACTGCTCCAACTAATAGCTCCACCGTTCAATATAAACACGTATCCGGTTTGCGATTTAGAATCGTCCGGATCAGTGTCAAAGCTTGCATCAACATAACCATTTACGATGAGCTGTTTGTCACCTCCATAAACAAGAAACATATCCTTAGTCCTTTTCAGGTATTTTAGGATGTTCTTGACCGCTGTCCAGTGATCCACTCCTGGATTACTTTGGTACCTCCCTGCTAAACTAATAGCAAGGCACACATCAGGTCTGGTACACAGCATTGCATACATGATAGAGCCTATGGCTGAAGAATGATAGAGCCTATGCTATCCAGAAATTCTATATCATTTCCAATTAACAATATGTCATCCACATATAATATTCAGAAATGCTACAGAGCTCCCACTCACTTTCTTGTAAATACAGGCTTCTCCAAAAGTCTGTATAAAACCATATGCTTTGATCACACTATCAAAACGTTTATTCCAACTCCGAGAGGCTTGCACCAGTCCATAAATGGATCGCTGGAGCTTGCACACTTTGTTAGCTACCCTTTGGATCGATAAAACCTTCAGGTTGCATCATATACAACTCTTCTTCCAGAAATCCATTCAGGAATGCAGTCTTTACATCCATTTGCCAAATTTCATAATCATAAAATGCGGCAATAGCTAACATGATTCAGACGGACTTAAGCATCGCTACGGGTGAGAAGGTCTCATCGTAGTCAACTCCTTGAACTTGTCGAAAACCTTTCGCAACAAGTCGAGCTTTGTAGACAGTAACATTACCATCAGCGTCTGTCTTCTTCTTGAAGATCCATTTATTCTCGTGGCTTGCCGATCATCGGCAAGTCAACCAAAGTCCACACTTGTTCTCAACACATGGATCCCCATCTCAAGATTTCATGGCTTCTAGCCATTTTGCGGAATCTGGGCTCATCATTGCTTCCTCCTAGTTCGTAGGTTCGTCATGGTCTAGTAAACATGACTTCCAGAACAGGATTACCACCACTCTGTGTCGGATCTTACTTGGGTTTGACCTACGAGGTTCGGTAGTAATTGATCTAAAGTTTCATGATCATCCATCATTAGCTTCCTCACTAATTGGTGTAGGTGTCACAAAAACCGGTTTCTATGATGAACTACTTTCCAATAAGGGAGCATGTACAGTTACCTCATCAAGTTCTACTTTCCTCCCACTCACTTCTTTCGAGAGAAACTCCTTCTGTAGAAAGGATCCATTCTTAGCAAGAAAAGTCTTGCCTTCGGATCTGTGATAGAAGGTGTAACCAACTGATTCTTTTGGGTATCCTATGAAGACACATTTCTCCGATTTGGGTTCGAGCTTATCAGGTTGAAGCTTTTTCACATAAGCATCGCATCCCCAAACTTTAAGAAATTACAACTTTGGTTTCTTGCCAAACCATAGTTCATAAGGAGTCGTCTCAACGGATTTAGATGGTGCCCTATTTAACGTGAATGCAACCGTCTCTAAAGCATAACCCCAAAACGATAGCGGTAAATCAGTAAGAGACATCATAGATCGCACCATATCTAGTAAAGTACGATTAGGACGTTCGGACACACCATTAAGCTGTGGTGTTCCGGGTGGCGTGAATTGTGAAACTATTCCGGATTGTTTCAAATGAAGACCAAACTCGTAACTCAAATATTCTCCTCCACGATCAGATCGTAGAAACTTTATTTTCTTTTTACGATGATTTTCCACTTCACTCTGAAATTCTTTGAACTTTTCAAATGTTTCAGACTTATGTTTCATCAAGTAGATATACCCATATCTGTTCAAATCATCTGTGAAGGTGAGAAAATAACGATACCGCCACGAGCCTCAATATTCATCGGACCACATACATCAGTATGTATGATTTCCAACAAATCTGTTGCTCGCTCCATAGTTCCGGAGAACGGCGTTTTAGTCATCTTGCCCATGAGGCACTGGTTCGCAAAAGTACCAAGTGATTCCAAAAGTCCATCAGAATGGAGTTTCTTCATGCGCTTTATACCAATATGACCTAAACGGCAGTGCCACAAATAAGTTGCACTATCATTATCAACTCTGCATCTTTTAGCTTCAATACTATGAATATGTGTATATCCACTATCGAGATTCAAAAAGAATAGACCACTCTTTAAGTGCATGACCATTAAAGATATTACTCAATAAATAGAACAACCAATTATCTCTGATTTAAATGAATAACCGTCTCGCATCAAACAAGATCCAGATATAATGTTCATGCTTAACGCTGTCACCAAATAACAATTATTCAGGTCTAATACTAATCCCGAAGGTAGATGTAGAGGTAGCGTGCCGACAGTGATCACATCGACTTTGGAACCATTTCCCACGCGCATCGTCACCTCGTCCTTTGCCAATCTTCGCTTAATTTGTAGTCCATGTTTCGAGTTGCAAATATTATCAACAGAACCAGTATCAAATACCCAGGCACTACTGCGAGAATTAGTAAGGTACACATCAATAACATGTATATCACATATACCTTTGTTCACCTTGCCACCCTTCTTATCCGCCAAATACTTGGGGCAGTTCCGCTTCCAGTGACCAGTCTGTTTGCAGTAGAAGCACTCAATCTCAGGCTTAGGTCCATACTTGGGTTTCTTCTCTTGAGCAACAACTTGTTTGCCGTTCTTCTTGAAGTTCCCTTTCTTCTTCCCTTTACCCTTTTTCTTGAAACTGGTGGTCTTGTTAACCATCAACACTTGATGCTCCTTCTTGATTTCTACCTCCGCAACCTTTAGCATTGCGAAGAGCTCGGGAATTGTTTTATTCATCTCTTGCATGTTATAGTTCATCACGAAGTTCTTGTAGCTTAGTGGCAGTGATTGAAGAACTCTGTCAATGACACTATCAACAAGAAGATTAACTCCCATTTGAGTCAAGTGGTTATGGTACCCAAACATTCTGAGTATATGTTCACTGACAGAACTATTCTCCTCTATCTTGCAGCTGTAGAACTTATCGGATACTTCATATCTCTCAATCCGGGCATTTGCTTGAAATATTAACTTCAACTCCTGGAACATCTCATATGCTCCATGACATTCAAAACATTGTTGAAGGCCCGGTTCTAAGCTGTAAAGCATGGCACACTAAACTATCGAGTAGTCATCAGCTTTGCTCTGCCAGACGTTCATAACATTTGGTGTTGCTCCTGCAGCAGGTTTGGCACTTAGCGGTGCTTCTAGGACGTAATTCTTTTGTGCAGCAATGAGGATAATCCTCAAGTTACGGACCCAGTCCGTGTAATTGCTACCATCATCTTTCAACTTTGCTTTCTCAAGGAACGTATTAAAATTCAACGGAATAACACCACGGGCCATCTATCTACAACAACATAGACATGCAAAATACTATCAGGTACTAAGTTCATGATAAATTAAGGTTCAGTTAATCAAATTATTAAAGAACTCCCACTTAAATAGACATCCCTATAATCATCTAAGTGATCACGTGATCCATATCAGCTAAACCATGTCCAATCATCACGTGAGATGGAGTAGTTTTCAATGGTGAACATCAATATGTTGATCATATCTTCTATATGATTCATGCTCGACCTTTTGTTCTCCAGTGTTCTGAGGCCATATCTGCATCTGCTAGGCTCGTCAAGTTTAACCCAAGTATTCCGCATGTGCAAAACTAGCTTGCACCTGTTGTATGTGAACGTAGAGCTTATCACACCCGATCATCACTTGGTGTCTCGGCACGACGAACTTTCGCAACGGTGCATACTCAGGGAGAACACTTGTACCTTGAAATTTAGTGAGAGATCATCTTATAATGCTACCGTCGATCTAAGCAAAATAAGATGCATAAAAGATAAACATCACATGCAATCAATATAAGTGATATGATATAGCCATCATCATCTTGTGCCTGTGATCTCCATCTCCGGAGCACCGTCATGATCACCATTGTCCACCTAGGCGCGACCTTGAATCTCCAGTACATCGTTGTCATCTGTCTTGCATCGTAGCGCTATGTTGTCGTGCTCTGCCTATATCTGTTACCTATCGACGCGCCTAGTGATATAAAGTTAAAGAGCAATTACAGGTGCGATTGCATTGCATACAATAAAGCGACAACCATATGGCTCATGCCCATTTGCCGTTAACTCGGTTACAAAACATGATCATCTCATACAACAGAATATAGCATCATGTCTTGACCATATCACATCACAACATGCCCTGCAAAAACAAGTTGGACGTCCTCTACTTTGTTGTTACAAGTTTTACGTGGCTGCTATGGGCTGAGCAAGAACCGTTCTTACCTACGCATCAAAACCACAACGATAGTTTGTCAAGTTAGTGTTGTTCTAACCTTCTCAAGGATCGGGCGTAGCCACACTCGGTTCAACTAAAGTTGGAGAAACTGACACCCGCCAGCCACCTGTGTGCAAAGCACGTCGATACAACCAGTCTCGCGTAAGCGTACGCGTAATGTCGGTCCAGGCCGCTTCATCCAACAATACCACCGAACCAAAGTATGACATGCTGGTAAGTAGTATGACTTGTATCGCCCACAACTCACTTGTGTTCTACTTGTGCATATAACATCTACGCATAAACCTGGCTCTGATGCCACTGTTGGGGAACGTAGTAATTTCAAACAATTTCCTACGCACACGCAAGATCATGGTGATGCATAGCAACAAGAGGGGAGAGTATCGTCCACGTACCCTCGTAGACCGTAAGCGGAAGCGTTATGAGAACGCGGTTGATGTAGTCAAACGTCTTCACGATCCGATCGATCCAAGTACCGAACGCACGGCACCTCCGAGTTCAGCACACGTTCAGCTCGATGACGTCCCATGAACTCCGATACAGCAGAGCTTCACGGGAGAGTCCCATCAGCACGACGGCGTGTTGACGGTGATGATGTTGCTACCGACGCAGGGTTTCGCCTAAGCACCGCTACGATATGATCGAGGTGGATTATGGTGGAGGGGGGCACCGCACACGGCTAAGGGATCAATGATCAACTTGTGTCTAGAGGTGCCCCCTGCCCCCGTATATAAAGGAGCAAGGGGGGGGGGGGAAGTCGGCCGGCCCTCTATGGCGCGCCAGGAGGAGGAGTCCTCCTCCTAGTAGGAGTAGAACTAGGACTCCCCTCTTTCCTACTCCTACTAGGAGGGAAAAGGAAGTGGGAGAGGGAGAAGGAAAGGGTGGCCCCGCCCCCTCTCCTAGTCCAATTCGGACTAGAGGGGGAGGGGTGCGCGGCCTGCCCTAGGCCAGCCCTCTCTATCTCCACTAAGGCCCATAAGGCCCATTATTTCTCGGGGGGGGGGGGGGCCCGGACGGGGGGGGGGGGGGGGGTCCGGTAACCCTCCGGCACTCCGGTTTTCTCCGAAATCACCCAGAACACTTCCGGTCCGAATATAGTCGTCCAATATATCGATCTTTACGTCTCGACCATTTCGAGACTCCTCGTCATGTACGTGATCATATCCGGGACTCCGAACTACCTTCAGTACATCAAAACACAAAAACTCATAATACCGATCGTCACCGAACTTTAAGCGTGCGGACCCTACGGGTTTGAGAACTATGTAGACATGACCGAGACACATCTCCGGTCAATAACCAATAGCGGAACCTGGATGTTCATATTAGCTCCCATATATTCTATGAATCTTTATCGGTCAAACCGCATAACAGCATACGTTGTTCCCTTTGTCATCGGTATGTTACTTGCCCGGGATTCGGTCGTTGGTATCTCAATACCTAGTTCAATCTGTTTACCGGCAAGTCTCTTTACTCATTCTGTAATGCATCATACCGCAACTAACTCATTAGTTACAATGCTTGCAAGGCTTATAGTGATGTGCATTACCGAATGGGCCCAGAGATACCTTTCCGACAATCGGAGTGACAAATCCTAATCTTGATCTATGTCAACTCAACAAGTACCATCAGAGACACCTGTAGAGCACCTTTATAATCACCCAGTTACGTTGTGACGTTTGGTAGCACACAACGTGTTCCTCCGGTAATCGGGAGTTACATAATCTCATAGTCATAGGAACATGTATAAGTCATGAAGAAAGCAATAGCAGTAAACTAAAACGATCAAGTGCTAAGTTGACGAAATGGGTCAAGTCAATCACATAATTCTCCTAATGATGTGATCTCGTTTATCACATGACAACTCATGTCTATGGTTAGGAAACATAACCATCTTTGATCAACGAGCTAGTCAAGTAGAGGCATACTAGTGACAATCTGTTTGTCTATGTATTCACACATGTATCATGTTTCCGGTTAATACAATTCTAGCATGAATAATAAACATTTATCATGATATGAGGAAATAAATAATAACTTTATTATTGCCTATAGGGCATATTTCCTTCATTCAGGTCCTTGTTATCGTTATCTTCTTTCATGTTGGTGTATCAGGGGTCGATGACGGTCTCGGCGAGGTCAACCACGGAGTCCTTCTCCTACCCGTTGTCGATGATTGTGTATTGCGTCTGGATGTCGACAAGCTTGTTGCACCAGATGGCTGAATCGTCGCGTTCTTTCTTCTCTCCACCGTAGTGAAGGTGCAGTCGGCGCTGCCGATGAAATGGGGAATGCTCCATAACCTCTGATGGCCCTACAGCAGTGGTAGACGAGAACCTCGTCCCGCATGCATACCTGGGGGATGGTGATCCGCTGGTCCCTGTCAGGAGACAAATGGATGGGCATAAGGTCTAAGTCCTGCGACCTTGTGCTTTCTCGTCCTGTAGGTACTACTTGAACTCGGCGAGGCAGAGCTTCACCGAGTCTGGATCGTTTGTGTACATCACATTCAACTTGGTGCAGCCATAGGACTGAACGGCGAACTCAAAGGGGAATTCCTTGTTGAAGTCCATATCCAGCAGGCTCACCCCTCGGATCGCCATTGGAGTCTCTTCAAGTGAACGAGTGGGTAGGCGGCGGCAGTTCGTTTTTCAGCTCCTGGGGAACTGGATTGAACAATCAACTGAGTGTGTACAGATGACAATAGTTACTACCCATCCCTCGCCTGCTGCACGCCCGGTAGAAGATGCACCCTCGGTGCATTGAAACGCCTCCATTAAGAAACCTACTCCGGCCACACGTCAGTTCACGAGCGGGTCTGTATTGGCACTTTCACACAGATAATACTACCAAGTTTGAACTGTTTGTTATTGTTGTTGTCCTCTGCATCATCATGCCGTGTTTCCCATCTTGCAAGATTCAGAACCAACAAATAAGATCTGGACAATAAGTACAACAAAGATGCCTACACATCTCATTGATTCCTAGCTTGAAAAATTCATAACCAACAAATAAGATTCAAATCATAAGTACAACAAATATGCCTACACATCTCATTGATTCCCAGCTTGCAAGATTCAGAACTAACCCATTAGAGCCTTTTGATAAAGTGTATATCGGGATTAAATCCATCTTGGCTAGCCGTGTCATACAACCGAAGAACTTGGCGAATGCTCTTAACCATCACAACATCTGTAGTTGAGTATTACTGTTCGCACAGCACAAATAAGAAGAGCCTGATTACTATAATTGTCGCACTCCTTGAACTCAACCTGCAGCTCCACTCGGATGAGGCCTGCCTGGACTTCCATGATTCAATTCATGCACCTTTTTCTGCAGTTCACCTGAAATGAAGCAAAGATTGCATCATTCAGCTAGCAAGAAGTACTTGCTCTCGTGAGCTGGCAGGTTCTTTAGTAGTTGCACTAAAATTGAGAAACATTAAGGTTGGCTGACCTGCTCATGTAAGGTGCAACTATAATTCGCTAATCCTTTTGTGTAGCTCCACTAAAATAAAGTGCCATTGTGGTGACGGTGACGGTTCATCTTGCAAAGGCTAATAAATGTTGCACGAGATTACCAGCAGAATTTGATGAAGATTTTGGAAACTCCAATCACCATTTTGTGCAGTTCCAACAAAATTGAGAGATGTTGCCCACGTGACATTTTAGTTGAACTGCACAAGAAACTCATTCCAAAAAAAAGAGTGTTTTGTGCAGTTCACCAAATGGTCACAATAGCAACAAGGTGAAATGGATATCCCTATCTGCACAAAAAGATAGAAAGTAAACAGTTGCTGGTCAATAAGAATATATGAAACATACACGAAATGAAAAGAAGCATCTTAATTATGTTCATGGCAATCACGAAAGGATAGTAGAAATTTTAAAACGTCAGCAATGCTTCATGTTACCAGAAGCATTACGATCAACAGTGACATTCGTCAAATATGGGATTACTTTAATGGTGGCATTGCTTGTTTACCAGATATAGTAAATCAATAGCAGCTAAAGAGTTAGTTTAAGGGCATGGGACCGTGGGGACACCAGGACACTCAGCAGCGTAAAGGATCAACTTACTTATCATACTGGGGAAAACAGCAGGAGTACCATTTGTAACTCAGTTTAATTGCATCATATCACTAGAGGCATTAGATTAACAATAACACTGGTTAGACATGTCCCTAAGGTAACAGTGTGATTGCTTCATTTTACATGCGCCCTTACATTAAAAACAACAAAAGGTTGGTATAAGGACATGCGATAGTGGACGCATCAGCACAATGTACCTACAAGGAGGCATAAAGTGGTGATGTCGAGTTTGTTCATGCTCTGTGAGGGCAGCAAATCTAATCCTGGAGACCTTTTACTATGTGGGGGTAGAAAATCTAATCATGGAGACCTTTTACTATGTGAGGGCAGCAAATCTAATCCTGGAGACCTTTTACTATGTGAGGGCAGCAAATCTAATCATGGAGACCTTTTACTATGTGAGGGCAGCAAATCTAATCCTGGAGACCTTTTACAATGTGAGGGCAGCAATTCTAATCCTGGAGACCTTTTACTATGTGAGGGCAGCAAATCTAATACTGGAGACCTTTTACTATGTGAGGGCAGCAATTCTAATCCTAGAGACCTTTTACTATGTGAGGGCAACAAATCTAATCCTGGACATATTCTGTTGACTTGTCCACCAGCCGCCACTTTCTATCCTTTTTTCATCCAATAATAGGTATGTTCCTTATCTAGTTTGTACTACGTTTTCCCATTATTCCCCTTTTCAACCAAGAGACCGGTTGGGTATCCGGTCTCTACTACTTTCACCATATTATTTCCTCTTTGAATCAAGTCCTAGATTCATGCTACAACTTTCCCCCTTTATTCGTTGTTTGAACCAAGTCCTAGATTCGAATGCATGAAGTAGCTTTACCTCTAATAATACTAAAAATTTAGGTGGCTTTGGAAGAGCTGATGGGAGTAGAAAAAGATGCACATGCAGACACGTGGGGAGCTGGGGCAGTAGAGCAAGGTCGCTTTCGAAGAACTTATACCTGAGGGTCGTCGAGATGTCGGCGGTGGCAGGTCGGATCTGCGCACAATACGACAGGGAGGAAGAAGGGTCAGAGGACCTCCCGAGCCAGCGCTGTGTCAGAGAGAACGGCACGGGCAAACGATCTGGCCCCTTCGGCGGCTGTGGGTTTCCTCCCTCGCCAGCGATGACCACGTGAACGATGCACCTAGTCCTCTACACACACCAGCCAAAGGGATCCGGCCAGATTTGTGACCAGCGGTGAGCAGAGAGAAAATGTCGCTACCGCTGCCTTGTTTAGATCTCGAGAGGATGAGAGAATAAAGAGAACAACCCTAGTAAAGCAAGCGCTCAGGCCCCGGCGTACATATATAGTGGAGTGATTACCTTTTTCTCTCCACAACAAGCGTTTAAATTTGTGTATGTGGCATTAAAGAAATGAAACTCTCTATTTAAGGTGAGTAACTGTACGACTCGTACTTACTACAACTACTACCTCCGTCCTGGTTTATAAGTCACCTTTGTAGTTCGTGCCAAATTTTGACCAAATATTTAGCTAACAAAATGTTAATGCATGTCAACAAAAATTATATCGTTGGATTCGTATTTCAACATAGTTAGCAATGATATAATTTTTGGTAACATGCATGAACGTTTTGTTAGTTCAATCTATAGTCAAAATTTTACACAATATACAATGGGGACCAATAAACTAGGACGGAGGTAGTAGTAGTAGTATTGTTCACTTGTGCTCCCTGGCCCTCCATTCATTGACCAACCCAACGGGTGAATAAACGTGCAGTACTAGTATTTATATAGAACGAACAAGCTCAAACTATTTTCGCGTAGTTAAAAGTTGAGGGCGGGGCTTTTCCCGGGCAGTACGCGCGGCAGTTTTCACTTAGGCGATTTGACAGAGAGGCAAGGATGGTGAGGGAGTAGCGGATTCAACTTAGTTACTGCTAGAAAGGTCAGGCTGTTCGATTTGACGGCAGGTTACTGATGGAAAGACTTGTGATATGACTTCTCACTATAGCCATGAATTACTGGCGGTACAAGCAGGGTGATGCCCCCCTTCCGTTCCGCACTCTAATCTGGTGCATGACACGTCGACCCGGATGCTGGCTCTCCCACATGTCGGCGAAGTATGTAGGAGGAGTGCGAACCATAGCAGAGGAGTGCGAACCACGGTAGCCCAGTGAATCAGCAGTAGAAAACAATGTGCTGATATGGCCATAAAAACAATGTGCTACGGTCCAGACTGTAGCATGTACAGTACCACTCCTCTTTGTTTGGATCCCTAAGTTAGAGCTAGTTTGGGTTGAAATAGCCTCAAATTATCCAAACAGGAGGGGTTAGTTTGAGTTGGTTTGCTCTAACCTAGCTAAAAAACTAGGGACTAGGGACTTTTTAGTTGGGACTAGAAAAAGTCCTAGGACTTATGAACCAAACAGGGCCTCAAGCACTTATGGAGGCGACTACCGCTCATGTCTATCGCGTGTCAGGAGACGTTCCCGTCGACGACGAGGTGCCTATGGTGCCTATTGTGCACCACGACCAAGGCAGAGAGGAAAACGAGAGAACTACGTATTTATTTATGGTGTAGATTCACTCATTTTGCTCCATATGTACTCCGTCTCGGTGTAGTCTAGTCACTTGTTGAAATCTCAAGAAAGACAAATGCTCCTTTTTGGTTTACAGGGCTATACTAGCAAGTAATAGTAGGCTCACATAGCAATTTTGTCTCATGCAAGAGCCTGGCTATATGCGTGCTCCAAGGTTCGAAACTGCCATGTTCGGGTTGCGCTTGGCTCTTCGCCTCTTCGAGAAGACGAACAATGATGTTACTACTACTGCTTCTACAGTATTGAATCAACTGCTGCATGTCCGTCCACCGCGAGCGGGAGGGATAGCTTGTTGTAGAACTACTATAAGCAAAAGTCAGTCCTCATTTGTGAGCCACCACGCGCATGGGCGAGGGAGAAGGAGAGTAGTAAAATCAAGCTTCTCCTCGTTCTACGAGTTGACATACTCGCAGTGTACAATACTCCATTTGCTGCAACCTCTAACATACCCCACTGATAACCCACAAGTATAGGGGATCGCAACAGTTTTCGAGGGTAGAGTATTCAACCCAAATTTATTGATTCGACGCAAGGGGAGCCAAAGAATATTCTCAAGTATTAGCAGCTGAGTTGTCAATTCAACCACACCTGGAAACTTAATATTTGCAGCAAAGTGTTTAGTAGAAAAGTAATATGATAGTATTGGTAACTGTAGCCAAAGGTAATGATAGCAAAAGTAACGTTTTTGGTGTTTTGTAGTGATTATAGCAATAGCAACGGAAAAATAAATAAGCGGAGAACAATATATGGAAAGCTCGTAGGCAATGGATCGGTGATAGAGAATTATGTCGGATGTGGTTCATCATGTAACAGTCATAACCTAGGGTGACACAGAACTAGCTCCAATTCATCAATGTAATGTAGGCATGTATTCCGAATATAGTCATACATGCTTATGGAAAAGAACTTGCATGACATCTTTTGTCCTACCGTCCCGTGGCAGCGGGGTCCTAATGGAAACTAAGGGATATTAAGGCCTCCTTTTAATAGAGTACCGGACCAAAGCATTTACACATAGTGAATACATGAACTCCTCAAACTACGGTCATGATCGATAAGTATCCCGATTATTGTCACTTCGGGGTTAACGGATCATAACACATAATAGGTGACTACAGACTTGCAAGATAGGATCAAGAACTCTCATATATTGATGAACACATAATAGGTTCAGATCTGAAATCATGGCACTCGGGCCCTAGTGACAAGCATTAAGCATAGCAAAGTCATAGCAACATCAATCTCAGAACATAGTGGATACTAGCGATCAAACCCTAACAAAACTTACTCGATTACATGATAAATCTCATCCAACCCATCACCGTCCAGCAAGCCTACGATGGAATTTCTCACGCACGGCGGTGAGCATCATGAAATTGGTGTTGGAGGATGGTTGATGATGACGATGGCGACGGATTCCCCTCTCCGGAGCCCCGAACGGACTCCAGATCAGCCCTCCCGAGAGGTTTTACGGCTTGGCGGTGGCTCCGTATCGTAAAACGCGATGAATCCTTCTCTCTGATTTTTTTATCCCCGAAAGCAAATATATAGAGTTGGAGTTGAGGTCGGAGGAGCTCCAGGGAGCCCACGAGGTAGGGGGCGTGCCCCCACCCTCGTGGCTAGGGTGTGCCCCCCCTGGTATTCATCTTTTGCAAGGATTTTTTTATTTCCGAATAGACATTCTGTGAAGTTTCAGGTCATTCCGAGAACTTTTGTTTCTGCACATAAATAACACCATGGTAATTCTGCTGAAAATAGAGTTAGTCCGGGTTAGTTCCATTCAAATCATGCAAGTTAGAGTCCAAAACAAGGGCAAAAGTGTTTGGAAAAGTAGATACGACGGAGACGTATCAACTCCCCCAACCTTAAACCTTTGCTTGTCCTCAAGCAATTCAGTTGAAAAACTGAAAGTGATAAAGAAAAACTTTTACAAACTATGTTTGCTCTTGTTGTTGTAAATATGTAGAGCCAACATCCAAGTTTTCAGCAAAGATTATGAACTAACCATATTCACAATAACGCATAGGTCTCATGTTTACTCATATCAATGGCATAATCAACCAGCGAGCAATAATAATAAATCTCGGATGACAACACCTTATCAAAACAATCATAATATGATATAACAAGATGGTATCTCGCTAGCCCTTTCTGAGACCGCAAAACATAAATGCAGAGCACCTTTAAAGATCAAGGACTGACTAGACATTGTAATTCATGGTAAAAGAGATCCAATCAAGTCATACTCAATGTAAACTAACAGTAATGAATGGAAATGACAGCGGTGCTCTCCAACTGGTGCTTTTTAATAAGAGGATGATGACTCAACATAAAAGTAAATAGATAGGCCCTTCGCAGAGGGAAGCAGGGATTTGTAGAGGTGCCAGAGCTCGGTTTTGAAATAGAGGTGAATAATATTTTGAGAGGTATACTTTCATTGTCAACATAACAACCAAGAGATGGCGATATCTTCCATGCTACACACATTATAGGCGGTTCCCAAACAGAATGGTAAAGTTTATACTCCACCTCCACCAACAAGCATCAATCCATGGCTTGCTCGAAACAACGAGTGCCTCCAACTAACAAGAGTCCCAGGGGAGTTTTGTTTGCAATTATTTTGATTTGATTTGCATAAAGCATGGAACTGGGCATCCCGGTGACCAGCCATTTCCTCGTGAGTGAGAAGCGGAGTCCACTCCTCTTTAGAATAACCCGCCTAACATGGAAGATACGGACAGCCCTAGTTGATACATGAGCTATTTGAGCATACAAAACAGGATATTTATTTGAAGGTTTAGAGTTTGGCACATACAAATTTACTTGGAACGGCAGGTAGATACTGTATATAGGTAGGTATCGTGGAATCATATGGAACAACTTCGGGGTTTATGGAGTTGGATGCACAAGCAGTATTCCCGCTTAGTATAGTTGAAGGCTAGAAAAAGACTGGGAAGCGACCAGCTAGAGAGCGACAACAGTCATGAACATGCATTAAAGTTAATCAACACCGAATGCAAGAATGAGTAGGATATAATCCACCATGAACATAAATATCGTGAAGGCTATGTTGATTTCGTTTCAACTACATGCGTGAACATGTGCCTAGTGAAGCCACTCAAATCGTTCAAAAGAGGATACCACCCTATCATACCACATCACAACCATTTTAATAGCATGTTGGCACGCAAGGTAAACCATTATAAGCTCCTACCTAATCAAGCATGGCACAAAAAACTATGATCTCTAGTTGTCATTGCAAACATGTTTATTCATAATAGGCTGAATCAGGAACGATGAACTAATCATATTTACAAAAACAAGAGAGGTCGAGTTCATACCAGCTTCTCCCATCTCAATCAATCCATCATATATCGTCATAATTGCCTTTCACTTGCACGACCGAACGATGTGGATAATAATAATAGTCCACGTGCATTGGACTAAGCTAGAATCTACATGCATTCAATAAACAGGAGAAGACAAGGCAATATGGGCTCTTTTGTCAGATCAACAATAATGCATATAAGAGCCACTTCAACAATTTAATTATGGTCTTCTCCGATCGACCCCCAAAGGAAAGAAAATAAATAAAACTATTTACACGGGAAAGCTCCCAACAAGCAAAAGAAGAACAGGAAATCTTTTTGGGTTTTCTTTTTAATTACTACTACAAGCATGAAAGTAAACTAGCTAAAAGCTACAACTAATTTTTTTTGTTTTTCTTAAGGTTTATTGAACACACAAGAAGAAAGCATAAAAAGAGAAAATAAACTAGCATGGATATTACAATGAAAAAGTATGAGCACCGACATCTAACAATGAGTGTGTGAACATGAATGTAATGTCAGTGAGAAATACATACTCCCACAAGCTTAGGCTTTTGGCCTAAGTTGGTCTATGGCCACGGTTGGCCTGGCGGATATCCATAGTAATAGTTCGGGTCGTACTGCGATGCAGCGGCTATCGCCTCCTGAGCTGCAGCGTGGCAACGAGCGGCCTTCGCCCTCCTCTCGTACTCATCTGCCTCCTCTCTGGTAATAACATATCTTCCTTTTGCCTGATAATCAAAGAAGGAAGGAGCAGGGAGAGTAATACGGACAGCACGACGTCTGTCAAAGATTAAGCGATACTGTTGCGGTGATTCATTCCTCTCAACAAACTGGTGGTGAACCATAGCATTAAAGTCTAGGTAAGCAGGAGCCAATTCAATATCATCATTACGTATGGTTACACCAAGAAAATCAGCTAAGCGGGTTGCATAAATTCCACCAAATAAATCTCCATTAAATCTATTAAGATGCCACCTACGTGCAATAATGGCTCCCAAATTATAAGATTTGTCTCCTAACACAACACTCCTTAGAATACTGAGGTCAGGAACACACATATGACATGCTTAATCTTTACCATTAATGCATCTACCTATGAAAATAATGTATAGCAGGAAAGTGAATGCTCCCTATGGTAGCTTGTGTTATATCTCTAGATTCCCCACAGTCATACTAGCAAGAAAATCTCTAAATTCAGATTTGCGAGGTTCCCTGACACTACCCCATTGTGGAAGTTTGCAAGCAGCGGTAAAATCCTCTAAGTCCATAGTATAAGATTTTTCATAAAGATCAAACAGGACAGTAGGAGAATTACGTGAAGATGAAAATTCAAAACTCCTCACAAAGGAACTAGTGAGATAGTGGTACTGGCGGCATTTTTCTTCCTCGAAGCTCACAAGATCAGCGTTACGCAAATATGCGTTAAATTCTTCCTTAATTCCCGCTCGATCCATAAAGTTTTCCGAAGGCCATTCACAAGGATGCACTGGAGCGTCTCTTGGTGGCTCTTCATCAGCACAAGGCATTGCAAGCCTGGGTCCTTGATTCCTTGAAGAACCACCTTGGTACATTTTCCTAAGCATATTTCTTCCTCTGAAAAATTTCTGAAATTTTTAGTAACTTCAAAATAAAAGTAAACCAAACTCAACAAAATTGATAGCAACTACTCCTACAAGTGCCTAGAGCATATATCATGCATTAGAACTACTTGGAACAATATAAATTTGACATGCAAGCTCAAGAACATGGTCACCTAGGCAGCATAAATTTGCGATGAATAAAGCACTAGAAAAAAACTAATTGGACCAATGGAGGAGTCACATACCAAGGAACAATCCCCCCAAGCAGTTTTGTGAGAGGTGCTTTGAGCAAGGAGATCGAAAATGCCAGCAAAATGAGCTTGGACTCGGGTTTGACCTGGATATTGGTGTTTGTGGGAGGAAGAAGGAGTGTGTGGGTGTAGGAATAAGTGGAGGAGGGCCACCATGGGCCCACGAGGCAGGGGGCGCGCCCTCCACCCTCGTGGCCAGGTGGATGCCCCCCGTGCTGTGTTCTTAGTGCCAAATATTCTCAAATATTCCAGAAAAAATCATATTTAAATTTCAGGGCATTTGGAGAACTTTTATTTTCGGGGTATTTTTATATTGCACGGATAAATCAGATAACAGACGGAAAATACTTATTTTTATTTTATTTAATATAAATAACAGAAAGTAAAAGTAGGGTACAGAAGGTTGTGCCTTCTAGTTTCATCCATCTCATGCTCATCAAAAGGAATCCACTAATAAGGTTGATGAAGTCTTGTTAACGAACTCATTCCGAATAACATGGAACTGGAGAAATTTCGAATAACACTATGTTACCTCAACGGGGATATGCACATCCCCAACAATAAGAATATCATATTTCTTCTTGACAGTAGGAAGAGGAAATTCAAAACCTCCAAAAATAATTGATGGAATTTTTCCAATAGAATTAATATTCTGGACTTGAGGTTGTTTCCTCGGAAAGTGTACCGTATGCTCATTACGATTAACATGAAAAGTGACATTGCCTTTAGTGCAATCAATAACAGCCCCTGCAGTATTCAAAAAGGGTCTTCCAAGAATAATGGACATACTATCGTCCTCGTGAATATCAAGAATAACAAAGTCCGTTAAAATAGTAACGTTTGCAACCACAACAGGCACATCCTCACAAATACCGACAGGTATAGCAGTTGATTTATCATCCATTTGCAAAGATATTTTAGTAGGTGTCAACTTATTCAAATCAAGTCTACGATATAAAGAGAGAGGCATAACACTAACACCGACTCCAAGATCACATAAAGTAGTTTTAACATAGTTTCTTTTAATGGAGCATGGTATAGTGGGTACTCCAGGATCTCCAAGTTTCTTTGGTATTCCACCTTTAAAAGTGTAATTGGCAAGCATGGTGGAAATTTCTGCTTCTGGTATCTTTCTTTTATTAGTAACAATATCTTTCATATACTTAGCATAAGGATTCATTTTGAGCATATCAGTTAATCGCATATGCAAATAGATAGGTCTAATCATTTCAGCAAAGCGCTCAAAATCCTCATCATCCATTAAATCTATTAAGATGCCACCTACATGCAACAATGGCTCCCAAATTATAAGATTTGTCTCCTAACACAGCACTCCTAAGAATACTGAGGTCAGGAACACACATATGACATGCTTCATCTTTACCATTAATGCATCTACCTATGAAGAGAGCAAAATAATGTATAGCAGGAAAGTGAGTGCTCAACTGTGTTTCCTAGCAAAAAAGTCTTTCTTATCATAACGTTGATTCTTTGATTGTGGGTTATCAAGATCGACAGCAGGTTCAATTTCTATATCATTATCATTACTAGGTTGAGCATCAACATGAACATTATCATTAACATTATCACTAGTTTCATGTTCATTACCAGATTGTGTTTCAGCATCAGAAATAGAAATATCATTTGGATTCTCAGGTGTTTCAGCAATAGGTTCACTAGAAGCATGCAAAGTCCTATCATTTTTCTTTTTCTTCCTTTTAGAAGTACTAGGTGCATCTATATTATTTCTCTGAGAATCTTGCTCAATTCTCTTAGGGTGGCCTTCAGGATACAAAGGTTCCTGAGTCATTCTATCAGTTCTAGTAGCCACTCTAACAGCATAATCATTATTCTTACTATTCAATTCAATGAGCAAATCATTTTGAGCCTTAAGTACTTGTTCTACTTGAGTGGTAACCATAGAAGCATGTTTACTAATAAGTTTAAGTTCACCTTTGACATTAGCCATATAATCACCCAAGTGTTCAAGCATATTTGAATTGTATTTCAATTGTCTGCCAAAATAAGCATTAAAGTCTTCTTGCTTAACCATAAATTTATCAAACTGATCTAAGCATGGGCTAGCAAACTTAGTAAATGGGATTTCAGCTTTATCATATCTATAGAGAGAATTTACCTTTACTACCAGTGTCGGGTTATCAAGACCATGTGTTTCTTCAATAGGCAATGGATTAAGATCATATGTTTCTTCAACATGCGGTAAATTAAGACCGTGTATTTCTTCAATAGGAGGTAAATTCTTAACATCTTCAACTTTAATACCTTTTTATTTCATAGATTTCTTTGCCTCTTGCATATCTTCAGGACTGAGAAATAGAACACATCTTTTCTTCGGAGTTGGTTTAGGAATAGGCTAAGGAAATGTCTAGTTATTTTCATTTGTCAACATATTATTCAATAGAATTTCAGCTTCATCCGGTGTTCTTTCCCTAAAAACAGAACCAGCACAACTATCCAGGTAATCTCTGGAAGCATCGGTTAGTCCAATATAAAAGATATCAAGTATTTCATTTTTCTTGAGAGGATGATCAGGCAAAGCATTAAGTAACTTGAGAAGCCTCCCCCAAGCTTGTGGGAGACTTTCTTATTCATGTTGCACAAAATTATATATATCCCTCAAAGTAGCTTGTTTCTTATGAGCAGGGAAATATTGAGTAGAGAAGTAATAAATCATATCCTGGGGACTACGCACACAACCAGGATCAAGAGAATTAAACCATATCTTAGCATCACCCTTTAATGAGAACATAAATATTTTAAGGATATAGAAGTAGCGAGATTTCTCGTCATTAGTGAACAGGGTGGCTATATCATTTAATTTAGTAAGATGTGCCACAACAGTTTCAGATTCATAGCCATGAAAAGGATCAGATTCAACCAAAGTAATTATATTAGGATCAACAGAGAATTCATAATCCTAATCAGTAACACAGATAGGTGAAGTAGCAAAAGCAGGGTCAGGTTTCATTCTAGCATTAAGAGATTGCTGCTTCCATTTAGCTAATAACCTCTTGAGCTCGTATCTATCTTTGCAAGCTAAAATAGCTAAAGAAGCTTCCTTTTCAAAAACATAACCCTCGGGAATAACAGGTGATTCATATTTATTAGGGGAGAGTCTTCATCATCACTTTCATCAATATTATCAGTTTCAATAATTTCATTCTCTCTAACCCTAACAAGTCGTTCATCAAGAAATTCACCAAGTGGCACAGTAGTATCAAGCATAGAAGTAGTTTCATCGTAAATATCATGCATAGCAGAAGTGGCATCATCAATAACATGCGACATATCCGAACGACTAGCAAAAGCAGGTTTAGGTGTCACAAGCTTACTCAAAATAGAAGGTGAATCAAGTGCAGAGCAAGATGGCAGTTCCTTACCTCCCCTCGTAGTTGAGGGATAAATCTTGGTTTTTGGATCTCTCAAGTTCTTCATAATGATAAGCAGATATACATCCCAAGTGACTCAAAGAATAGAGCTATGCTCCCCGGCAACGGCGCCAGAAAATAGTCTTGATAACCCACAAGTATAGGGGATCGCAATTGTTTTCGAGGGTAGAGTATTCAACCCAAATTTATTGATTCGACACAAGGGGAGCCAAAGAATATTCTCAAGTATTAGCAGCTGAGTTTTCAATTCAACCACACCTGGAAACTTAATATCTACAACAAAGTGTTTAGTAGAAAAGTAATATGATATTAGTGGTAATGGTAGCAATAGGTAATTATAGCAAAAGTAATGTTTTTGGTGTTTTGTAGTGATTATAGCAATAGCAACGGAAAAATAAATAAACGGAGAACAATATATAGAAAGCTCATAGGCAATGGATCGGTGATAGAGAATTATGCCGGATGTGGTTCATCATGTAACAGTCATAACCTAGGGTGACACAGAACTAGCTCCAATTCATCAATGTAATGTTGGCATGTATTCCGAATATAGTCATACGTGCTTATGGAAAAGAACTTGCATGACATATTTTGTCCCACCCTCCCGTGGCAGCGGGGTCCTAATGGAAACTAAGGCATATTAAGCCTCCTTTTAATAGAGTACCGGACCAAAGCATTAACACATAGTGAATACATGAACTCCTCAAACTACGGTCATGACCGGTAAGTATCCCGATTATTGTCACTTCGGGGTTAAGGGATCATAACACATAATAGGTGACTACAGACTTGCAAGATAGGATCAAGAACTCTCATATATTGATGAAAACATGATAGGTTCAGATCTGAAATCATGGCACTCGGGCCCTAGTGACAAGCATTAAGCATAGCAAAGTCATAACAACATCTATCTCAGAACATAGTGGATACTAGGGATCAAATCCTAACAAAACTAACTCGATTACATGATAAATCTCATCCAACCCATCACCGTCCAGCAAGCCTACAATGGAATTACTCACGCACGGTGGTGAGCATCATGAAATTGGTGATGGAGGATGGTTGATGATGACGATGTCGATGGATTCCCCTCTTCGGAGCCCTGAACGGACTCCAGATCAGCCCTCCTGAGAGGTTTTAGGGCTTGGCGGCGGCTCCATATCGTAAAACGCGATGAATCCTTCTCTCTGATTTTTTTTCTCCCCGAAAGCAAATATATAGAGTTGGAGTTGAGGTCGGAGGAGCTCCAGGGGCCCACGAGGTAGGGGGCGCGCCCCCACCCCCGTGGCTAGGGTGTGGGCCCCCTGGTCTTCATCTTTTGCAAGGATTTTTTATTATTTTTGAATAGACGTTCCTTGAAGTTTCAGGTCATTCTGGGAACTTTTGTTTCTGCACATGAATAACACCATGGTAATTCTACTGAAAACAGCGTCAGTCCGGGTTAGTTCCATTCAAATCATGCAAGTTAGTGTCCAAAACAAGGGCAAAAGTGTTTGGAAAAGTAGATACGACGGAGAAGTATCACCCACCACAAATTAAAATATATATTCCTGTCTTGAACAGATGAGCGTGTAATCTACAATCACCAGGATGACAGGTAGGGCTAGAAGATTATTTTAATAAAAAAAGCATGGAGCGGACCCCAACGATTTTAATGCTTACAGGCACGGTACACGCTATCCTAGACTACTCTACAAATGAAACTTCCACACGAGCGTCCGAGCTGCGCTTGGCTCTTCGCCTCTTCGGGAAGTTGAACAATGATGGAGTACTGCTGCAATGGAGGAGTACTACAGTATGCTTCCGGCCATCTGACACCGATTGAACTACTACATCTCCACCGCGTGCGGGAGGGAGAGTGTGTAGCGAACGAAAGCTTCTCCTAGTCCTACCAGCCACCATGCTCATGGGCGAGGGAGGGATGTAGCTTCATTGACTTACTGCTCCTACCTTTGCGTGTATGACAGGTGGGCCCAACAGGTGGGTGGCCCACATGTCATGCAGCCAAAGGCAGGTGCGTTAAGGCGAGAGGGCGTTGTAGTAATCAAACTTCTGGGTCTTGTACGAGTTGACGCGACACATCAAAGCACTGCACTCGATATATTTCAATAATCTGTGTTTACCGATGCATTAATTACAACACATGCATGCATGCCTTGACTCTCCTTTTGATACTTGCATGTGTTCATTTAATGCACCTTGAAGTAGTATGAATATGTGATGGTAAAGCTTTGTAATGCCCCGGCCCTAATAAAGCGAGAGATGGTTGTGCACAAAGAGGGCAGAATTCCAAGGAGGGCGAGATCATGCAGACGGAACAGGACCCGACGATGGAGCTCTCTATGGTCTCGATGGACCTCACCTTCCTCCACTACCCCTTGTGCCTCTGCCCCTTGAAGCCTCTAGTGTATGAGGTTCGAACACACCTCCTCTATTCGGCTGATCGAGCAAGGTGCAGGTTTCTTGATTGATGTGTTGTTCGATTGATTTGTGCAGTGCAAGGGAGGCCACCTGGCCTGCATGGACTGCCGCGTCGAGCACCCCGAGAACCAGCGGCAGTGCCAGAAGTGCGAGCGCGGCGGTGGCTTCGACGTGCGGAACATGGCGGTGGACGTCGTCCTCTCCTCGGTGAGGGTGGAGTGCCCGCACGAAGGCTGTGGGCTCTACATCACTTACCACAAGCTCGCCGATCACCAGAGCGTGTGTCCGCTCGCGCCCTGCAAATGCCCCATGCCCATCTGCGGCTCCGAAGGCCTGCCACCAGCGCTCTCCCACCACATTAGCACTGTGCATCCCATGCCCGTGCACAGGATCCAATATGGCAAGGTGCTCTAGCTGCAAGTGCCACTGTCGGAGCCACGACTCTTGTTGTTCATGGAGGAGGACGGTTGCGCGTTTTTCTTGGTCGGTGGCATGCTCAACATCGGCGTGCCTATCGCCGTGTCGATCTCTGCGTCAGAGCGAGGTCGTCCCCACTTCCGCACTATGTAGCCAAGCTGTGGGCGAATGTCCCACCGGGGGAGCCCAAAGGCAGGACCGACGCCGTCAAGGTGAAAATGGAGGTGACAAGCAACAAGGATCCCGGCGACGTCGCCGTGCACGAGCTGACCTTCTCCGTAGTTCTGCCCAAGCTGCTGGCCGGGGCTAAGCTGGTGTCCCTCCACATTCAGATTGACAAGCTCATGTCCTAAATGATTCTACAGTTCCTTCTGTTTATCTTAGTAATATGCTAATATAGGGGTTAGCTCGGTCTACTTTAGCTTAAGAGATGGTGGGCTTTGGTGGCGATGCAGCAATTACTTCGACATTAGATCAACAGTTAAAGTAATTTCCAATAGTCGAACGGATATTTTGTGTCTGCTGGATATAAAGATCCTTTGGGTAAGAAGTATAACTGCTTATAAGAAGTAAGTATGACATCTTATATGCTTGTTTGTTCAGGAAGTGTTGGATACTTGTGCAAGTTGACGCGACACATCAAAGTAGTACTACTAGTAGTACTCCCTCCGATCCAAATTTCTCTGCGCATGAGGCTGGTCATAGTGGGAGTAACATAGGTAGTAACATAGATGCCACATAAGCAAAAATGATGAGGTGGCAAGTAATTAATGAGGAGAGAGGCAAATAGAGGGTGGGGAATAACTTACACTAGTGTTATGCATATGACACTAGTCTAAGTTATTACCATCATAATGCAAAGTAACATAATAGTAGTATCATAGATGGCTTCATTTATCTTGTCTTGGAAAGCGCTATGTTACAGTAACATATATGTTACCACCTCTTATTAATTACTTGCCACATAAGCAGATTTTTCTCGAAGTGCGCTATGTTACTACTCCCTCTGTCTAGGTGTATAAGACTAGTCAAAGTGGGGAGTAACTTAGAGTAGTAACATGCATATGTTACTAGTCTATGTTACTACCTCCACAATGGGTAGTAACATATGTGTTGTGTCATGCATCACTTCATTTATTAGGTTGTAGACTCATATTTTCTTGATATGTGTGATGTTATTGTAACTAGTTATGTTACCACATGCCTCTCTTTCTTCATTAATTACATGCCACATCATCTATTTTGTCTAGATAAGTGTGATGTTACCATCTATGTTACTCCCACTGTGGGTAGTCTAAGTCATCTTAGGTTGTGCACCGCGACCAAGGCGGAGGGAAAAACGAGAGAGATTAATGTCTTATTGCTAATTAATAGCATTGCATGCAATGAACTAACCACTGCATGTCATGTTTGTTAGTCTCAAGTCATTAAAAGCATGCACGGCCCACATCTCTTATTGGTTGATACGTCATGAAACAAGAAATGAGAAGGGAGTTAATTTCCGTGCCTAAGTGTTTTGGGTTTATTTCGTTTTCGTAAGATGACTTACACACCTAGACGGAGGGAGTAGTTAAGTTAATCCCACTATGACTAGCCTAATATGTTACCATCACATTGCGCTTTCCAATGCAAAATGAGTCTACAAAGTAATAAATGAAGACATGTAGTACTATGTTATCACATATATGACACTACCCACTGTGAAGGTACTAGTAACATAGACTAGTAACTAGTCTATAGACTAGTAACTAGTCTATGTTACTCTCCACTATGACTGGCCAATGTCGAGGCGCGGGTACCAACGAGGGTTTGGTTGTGTCTATACTGGGACAACTCACCTGGCTGCATGCGCACCAGGCATACGAAGCTCGTGTCATGTTGGTGCTGTGTGCGGCCCACACATTAAGCAAAACCTAGCGCCTCCATCTTAGCCTTCGCATTTTAAACTTCTCAATCTCAAGGCCAAGGAGCAACATGAAACCTATGATAGAGCCAATCGGATGGTTGAGAACACTACAATTCGTAGCTACAGATGCATGTGTGAGAGAGGACGAGTGGTGCACCTCTTCTCTTCCTGTATAATGTACTAAACTCAAAGTACAAGTGTATGTGGGTGGCATCAACCTAGGGAGCAGTGATGGTGCGTGCGAGAAGTGCCGAAAGATAGGTGTAATGCGTCTGAAAAAAGACTAGTCCATAGCTCGCCACGAGGCTATTCCTGTCGAACGCAAAGAGTAAGATATGTATCTGACGGTGCCAGTTTTGCACGTACACGGCAGTAGAAAAAGAACTAGTACCATGGCATATGCTACACCACGACCGAGAACACGTGCCCATGTTACGCCATCCGGGAATAGTGCCGCACTTCGAAACTAGAACCATCAATAAATTTTGGCGTCACATTCCAAATTACTACTACTACCACGCTATATTTAATTGCAAACCTATTCACACCGATCACAAACTAAACAGTTTCCCACTTAGGAGCATATTAGTAGTACTCGGTTATAAATACTACTATGCCAAGATGACTGCACATTCCTCCTCAACTCCTCATCCACAAAAACAATCAAGTCAATCAAGCCATGGCCAGCGTGAGTTCTGGGTCGAGAGATTTCCACCAGGGAGAGGCGAGCATGGAAGAGGAAGCACGAGAGATGTCCCGCCTCGCCGCAAAAGTAGCCGAGATGTCCAGCCACCCAGCAGTAGCAGCACAGAGGTCTCGCCGCGCCGCCGAAGCAGCACGGAGGTCCCGCCGTGCCGTCGATCTAGCAGACTGGTTCGGCCACCGCGCGGAAGCAACAGAGGTCTCGCCGTGCTGCCGAAGCAGCACGGAGGTCCCGCCGCGCCGCAGCGGCGTGGGAAAATTTCTCGCGGGCGGGCGAGGACTCTTACAGGCGCATGCATGTGATGGTCCATAGCCAGATGGATCAGATCTCCAGCTGGGCGAGGTTGCAGGACGAGGCTACCGGCGTCATCCGGCAACTAGGGGAGGGCAATGCAAAGCTCTGGGGCGAGCTCGACCTGCTAAGGGCGAATGCCGGAAGGGTGAAGCGGGAGGAGGAGACCACTGCCTTGTTGCAGAGGACGAGCGTCATCGTCAAGAAACTTATGGACGAGAATGCCATGCTCCGCATCAAGCGCAATAGGCTGGTGGAGGAATCCATGGATGCTGCCAAGCAGCGTATTAAGGACATGAAACTGATGAAAGATATCATCGCCTGCCGCGAGAACTAGTCTCCGCGACTTGCAGCGCATAAAGAAAGTAGAGATCAGCGAGCCAGATCGTTGTATGTGTCTTCCTTCTTCTTTTGCCCTTGTGTATTTCGGGCGTAGCCGCATGTGGCTTTTTTAATTATCTTCCTAATTATGTAAGACAATTATTATCCACTCTCGTCGTCCTTATATATATTCATCAGTCTTGCTATAAGTCGCAGATGCTATATAGGTCCGCCGGATCTTACATCAAGATCCGTGCAAAATTTTCTTTTCAGATTTTCTTTTTTATCTCCTAAATCTCAGTCGAGTGAGACATTGCCACGCCATTAAACAGAGGCTCAAGCGCCATTAATGGAGACCTTGGGAGAGAGGTGGACGACAGATGGAGGTCAAAGGGCTCTCCTCCCCATAAGCACGCGTAGGGGTCTGATGCCTCCCGTACTCAAATAGCAACCCTACACGGCGCCTCCTAGCTAATAAAAAAGGGGACGCGTGGCGGCACGTAAATGGTAAGTAGAACGCCCATGGTTTCAATAATACTTCTGTTTCCGATTGTAACGTGACAGCACTTGTTCCAAAATTACTTTGTTGATTGTTAATGTGTGCGCCTTCGCAAATCGGACAGCAAAATTACCACAACATGTTGGTGCCATGTCATGGCAGCAAGCCAAGTTTCATGATTTTCATTCGTGTTTCGGATTTACAGGAATTAAAAAACCAAGTTTCAAATGTTTCTAGCCGAGCAACGACGCCCAGATGTTTCAATTTCATTCCCATTTCTTGCATGGGACCTATAAATTTCCCCGAGGACACACATGTGATTTTTCAACCAGATTTGGTGCACTGGAGCATGTGCTTGTATTTTAAATTTGAATTATGCACACAAAGGTGACACGTTCCCTCTCAGAACCACGAGCCTTCTTGAGACAAGCTCCGGTTTGCAAGAAACTTATACCAAAACTTATTCCTATTCTGCCAATTTTTTACCATAGCATGGTAGTACCATGACATCACACCATGCCAAGTTTCATGATTTTCAGGCATGTTTTGGATTTACAAGAATTTTAAAAACCAAGCTTCTCAATGTTCTCGGCCAATCCACGATGCCCAGATGTTTGAATTTCATTCCCATTTCTTGCATGGGACCTAGAAATTCACCCGAGGGCACACATGTGATTTTTCAACCAACTTTGGTGCACGGGAGCATGTGCTTGTAGTTCAAATTTGAATTATGCACATTAAATGGCTAGAAACTCAATTAATGTATAAAAAAGGCCAAACAAACCCGGAATAATTCCAAAATTTAACAGGGCACGCATGTAGTTCTATGTTGCCTCTGTAAAGAAACTCAAGGGGGCAATGTATATTGTTTCACACTCAAAGGTGGCACGTTCCCTCTCAGAACCACGAGCCTTCTTGAGAGAAGCTCCGATTTGCAAGAAGCTTATACCAAAATTTGTTCCTATTCGACCATTTTTTCCTAGGGCATGGTAGTACCATGACATGACACCATGCCAAGTTTCATGATTTTCAGGCGTGTTTTGGATTTACAAGAATTTTAAAACCAAGTTTCTCGATGTTCTCGGCCGAGCCACGATGCCCAGATGTTTGAATTTCATTTCCATTTCTTGCATAGGACCTAGAAATTCACCTGAGGACACACATGTGATTTTTCAACCAACTTTGGTGCACGGGAGCATGTGTTTGTAGTTCAAATTTGAATTATGCACATTAAATGACCAGAAACTCAATTAATGTATAAAAAAGGCCAAATGAACCCGGAATAATTCCAAAATTTAATAGGGCACTCATGTAGTTCTATGTTGCCTATGTAAAGAAACTCAAGGGGGCAGCGTATATTGTTGCACACTCAAAGGTGACACATTCCCTCTCAGAACCACAAGCCTTCTTGAGAGAAGCTCCGGTTGCATGAAGCTTATACCAAATCTTGTTCCAAATCGGCCCAATTTTTTACCACACAATGTTAGTGCCATCACATGACACCATGCCAAGTTTCAAGATTTCCAAGCGAGTTTTGGATTTACATGAATTTAAAAACCAAGTTTCTCAATGTTCTCAGTCGAGTCACGACACCCAGATGTTTGAATTTCATTCCCATTCTTGCGTGGGACCTAGAAATTCACCCAAGGACACACATGTGATTTTTCAACCAACTTTGGTGCACCGGAACATGTGCTTGTAGTTCAAATTTGGATTACGCACATTAAATGTCCAGAAACTCAATTAATGTATAAAAAAGGCCAAACGAACCCGGAATAATTCCAAAATTTAACAGGGCACTCATATAGTTCTATGTTGCCTCTGTAAAGAAAATCTGGGGGGAGGCAGCATATATTGTTTCGCACACAAAGGTGACACGTTCCCTCTCGGAACAACAAGGCTTGTTAAGAGAATCTCCGGTTTTGCAAGAAGCTTATACCAAAACGTGTCCCAATTTAGCCAAGAATTATATACATATGAAAACAGGGTTTAGATTATCCCGAACATCTCGCCACCTAGACCAATGTACTCTGATTGGAATTCAACATAAAATAAATACAAATATTTGAATTGGAGATCGTATGTTACATGTAGTTTACAGTGAAATATGATTACTGCTATATGCATGTTTTTTGTTACAAGATAATATTTAAATGATTGTATAACTTGACAAAAATCGTATTCAAATAAGGAAAATTGATTCAGATTTAGTCCATATGGTAGACGACAATATGTATGTTCATAGGGGACATGACTCTCTTGTGTCTTGTATGAATTGTTTTTTTGTACATGTTAAGTTTGTTCTGCCGAACAAGGAATCCGCTCCTTGTTATCTCGAAATTTTAAGCTCGAGTATCTTTTGTCTCATCTACTTTGAAACTCCCACCTCTTCAACCCGCGCCACACCTTGTTATCCTGAAATTTCGACGTGCACGTAAACTCCCTCCTCATACGAAATCGGTCCCGCAGCCCAGACATGCGAAATCCCCCTTCTACCGCTCAGCCAGAAATGTCGGCTCGATAGTTGTGGTGTCAAAACTGGTGGGGGTACGCTGATAACTTACCCTACATTTCGGACAAGCGTGTCCCTAAGCCATGGCTACCCCTACATTCCCCTTCGCCCCCCCCCCATTCATACACTGAGGCCGCCAAAACCCACGAAACCCCATGCTCGTCGGTCGGCCTGCCGACCACCGCCCAGCCAGAGACTCTTCCTCGACGACGTCGTCCACCGCAATAGCTCGCCGTCCCTCATCCACCGCACCGGATGAGTATCCGGCGTCGATCTCGTCGTCCTGCCGGATCAGCCGCCCCGTTATCCACCTCCAAGGAGCTACCCCGATGTTCGCCTCGTCTATCGTGCCACCTCCATCCCCACAGCGCCGTCTTGACCTGCCCCATCAGAACCGCATCACCCTCACCAATTCCTCCGATGAAGCCGAGGCCAACTCGGTGCCAACAAGGAGGTTCTGCACTCATGCTGCATTTTATCTTTTATTCGATCTCACGGGGCTGTCAGTGCTCGATACCGAGCAGCCATGCCGAGTCTCCATCGACAGCGCCGTCGCCGGCCACTTCATCCATGGAATCTCTCCCCCATGTCGTTGCTTCCTCGGCGGCCACTTCGTGTTACTGCTCTGCCCTGCTATTGTTGTCGGTTGTGCTACCGCTCCACTCTTGCTCTAGTTCGTGTTGCTATTCTGCTCTTGCTCTCGCTCGCGCTGCTGCTGCACGACCTCCGGCACCTACAGGAGTTGCTGCTTTAGGCACGCTCGCGGTTCTGCTACATGACTTTCTCTCTGCTAGTGCGTTCCCTGCTCAAGCGTCTGCTGATTTAGATCTCTGCTACTAGTGCTCGAACGCCCTAAACACCTATTGCAATGATCTTCTACTTTCAATCAGTTTCGACGGTAAAATTCAGTTTCGACTGTAAAGTTCAATTTCTTCAATTAAGTTCAGAGTAAAGAGTATTTACAGCATCTGTCGGAGCGGCCGTGGTGCGGCTGATGCGTTTTACATCTAGCACTTTTTGGTGATGTATTTTACATCATCTATTGAAGATGATATTAGAGTCCCACTTCAGATTAACGTTGTATGTCTTGTCCTACTTCAGCCTCGATGCCGTACACCTCACCGGAGCTGCTCCAACGACGGAACAGTCCATCACAGCGGAGCAGTACCCTCGACGCTATTTCCAGAGGCCTCAGATCTTCTTCCCCGCCTCCGACAGTCACACCAGCATCACCACCCTCCACGTCCAACCCAATGATGCTGAGGTCGACAAGGCTATGCCAAAGAGGTTGTACACTCATTGCATCACTTTGTTACTGTGCATTCATGTCGATCCCTCAGGGATCCTTTGCTATGGAACTACTATGGTACTACTATTCGTGCATTTGGTTAGGAGTGGAGCAAAGCAAAACTGGAGGATTTTTTCCTTTGGTGTCTCTTTCAAAGAAAAATGGTAGGAATTTTAATATCCAGTTGGACGTCCTTTTCAAATTAATATGCATGAAGAACAGGACTAATTGCATTACTGGCATAATAAGATTCTTATTTTTTTTCATTTTCACATGGTTTGACTTTAATTTGACCACGCTTCTCCATTCCTGTGTTCATCCAATTCATGTGAACCAAACACCGAGGTTCATAGAAATCCTATGTTTCCAAATGCTCTGTTTTGCACGTGCATTCCTATCCTATTCCTGTGTTTTTCCTGTCCCTGCGTTTATAGAATCCTCCAATTCTAGGGAGCCCTTACAGATTTACTTCATTTTCAGATAGGCGTCAAAGAAAACTCTGTGTGTTATGTCATGATCCTGCCATGCCGTCATCCACTCCACCTGAGGTGCACCCTCGACAGAAGCGTTCACTACAGCAGAGATTCCCCCAGCAAACTTTCTTTCGTCACCTCAGATCATCTTCCCCATTGTCGGCAGCCACATCAACTGCATTACCATCATCCACTGAGCAGATGAACCTGAGAACTACACAGTTCCGTAAGAGAGGTCGTAGTCTTTCGTGTTTGCTTACGTTATACATCGGTTATTATTGCCTGCTACTTTATCGTTCAAACTTGAGTTTTAAAATGCCCGTGGGTCTTATATCGTGGCAGCAATGAATAGTATCTGTCTACTATCTTGTTCATCTGGGGTCTTCTATGTGGTTCATGTTGGGTGGGCAACAAACAGTAGATGCTCCATTGTCTATCTTTTTAAACTGAAGCTATAATCTACCTGCTATCATTAGTTTTGGATCTATCCACTCGTTTTCTACCATCAGTCTTGATTTTTGCATGCACCCCTTAGGCCTTACAAAATCTAACTAATTTTTTATTATGCATGTGAGTTATTGTACACAATCGTACTGAACATGTAGAGAAAAAGAGAAGACCGTTGCATGGGAATATAATGTCATGCAGATGCCGTGCCGTCATCCACCCCACCTGAGGTGCACCCTCGACAGAAGCGTTCACTACAGCAGAGATTCCCCCTGCAAACTTTCTTTCGCCGCCTCAGATCATCTTCCCCGTTGTCGGCAGCCACGTCAACTTCATTACCATCATCCACTGAGCAGATGAACCTGAGAACTACAAAGTTCCGTAAGAGAGGTCGCAGTCTTTCGTGTTTGCTTATGTTATACATCGGTTATTATTGCCTGCTACTTTATCGTTCAAACTTGAGTTTTAAAATGCCCGTGGGTCTTATATCGTCGCAGCAATGAATAGTATCTTCAGCCCAGCCGGACTGTTTTTCATGGCATAGTTCCTGGCCCTTCCTGCTCACCAATCGGCAAGACTCAGATAGATGTCCTCTTCGGGGACAAAAGTCATTTCCGCCGAGAGCTAGTCTAGTTTGAAGTGGTGGACCTTAAGAGCCCTTATCATGCATTACTTGGTCGGCCTGCCCTGGCCAAGTTCATGGCAATTCCCCACTATGCTTACCTAAAGATGAAGATGCCGAGCTCCAAGGGGATCCTAACCATAGTAGGAGACTACAAGAAGTCGTCTGCCTGTGCTGCAGAGAACAGCCGGTTGGCCGAGTCCCTCGTGATCACAGCGGAGAAGAGGCTCCTTGACCGGGTTGTGGCAATGGCAGGTGAGCAGCCGGAAATGTCACCCAACCCCAAGGAGTCGGAAGCCGAGGGCTCGTTCAAACCGGCCAAAGAAACAAAGAAGATACCCTTGGACCCGGAGCACCCGGAGAGGTACACTGTCATAGGTGCAAATCCTTGACAGTAAATAGGAAGGCGATCTCGTCGATTTCCTCCGTGAGAATCGGGACATCTTCGCATGGTCCCCCAAGGACATGCCGGGTGTTCCGACGGATCTCGCCGAGGACAAGCTACACGTCTGACCTAATGCCAAGCCAGTCTGGCAGCCCTTGCGCCGCCTGTCAGAAGAGAAAAGAAGAGTTGTTGGAGAAGAGATAGCCCGGCTTCTGGTAGCCGGCTTCATCATGGAGGTGTTCTTTCCAGAGTGGTTAGCCAACCCGGTCCTAGTGCTGAAGAAGAACAAGCAGTGGCGCATGTGTATTGATTATACCAGCCTCAACAAAGCATGCCCCAAAGACCCATTTGCTCTGCCAAGAATCGACCAAGTGATTGACTCTACAGCCGGATGCGAGCTGTTGAGTTTTTTGGATGCATACTCCGGGTATCACCAGATCAAGCTAAACCCGGCCGGCAGGATGAAGACCGCCTTCATCACGCCATTCGGAGCCTTCTATTACCTGACCATGACATTCGGCTTGAGAAACGTCGGTGCCATGTTTCAACGATGCATGCAGAAGTGTCTCCTCAAGCAACTCGGCAGAAACGCTCATGTCTATGTGGACGATGTGGTGGTGAAGACGGAGAAGCGTGGGACGCTATTAGAAGATCTCAAGGAGTTTGAGAATCTGCGCCGATTTCAGATCAAGCTCAGCCCGGAGAAATGCGTCTTTGGAGTACCAACTGGCCAGCTTCTTGGCTTCTTGGTCTCAGAGCGCGGCATAGAGTGCAACCCTGTGAAGATCAAGGCCATCGAGAGGATGGAGGTGCCCACCCGACTGCCGGACGTGCAAAAATTCACCGGTTGCTTGGCATCTATCAGCCATTTCATCAGTCGGCTGGGCGAGAAGGCCCTTCCCCTGTATCAGCTCATGAAGAAGACCACTTTTTTCGAGTGGAATGACAAGGCAGATGAAGCTTTTCTCCAGCTCAAGAAAATGTTGACCACTCCGCCTGTCCTGGCGGCCCCGACTCCTAAGGAGCCCATGCTCCTCTACATCACCGCTACCAGCCGGGTGGTCAGCATAGTCATAGTGGTGGAACGCAAGGAAGAAGGCAAAGCCCTACCAGTCCAAAGGCTGGTGTATTACCTGAGCGAAGTACTATCCGCTTCCAAGCAGAACTATCCCCACTACCAGAAGATGTGTCATGGCGTGCACTCTGCTGCCAAGAGGTTGAAGCCATACTTCCAAGAGCACCCAATCACCATGGTCTGCACAGCTCCGCTTGCCTAGATCATTGGAAGCCGAGATGCCTCGGGCCGAGTGGCCAAATGGGCCATAGATTTGGCCCCCTACACCATCTACTACCAGCCTCACACCGCCATCAAGTCACAAGCACTAGCCGACTTCCTCATCGACTGGGCCAAGACCCAGTACCTGCCGCCAGCGCCAGATTCCACCCATTGGCGGATGCATTTTGATGGTTCAAAAATGTGCACCGGTTTAGGAGCCGGCATCATCCTCACCTCTCCCAAAGGCGACAAGCTCATATATGTGCTGCAAATTCACTTTGCCACCTCCAACAACATAGCTGAATACGAAGCGCTCATACACGGGCTCCGGCTTGCCAAGGAACTCGGCATTCGTTGGATCCTGTGCTATGGAGACTCTGACTTGGTGGTCCAGCAGTCATCGGGCGACTAGGACGCCAAGGATGCAAATATGGCCAGCTACCGCTTCCTCGTACAGCAACTCAGTGGATACTTCGAAGGGTGCGAGTTCCTCCACATACCAAGAAATGACAATGAGCAAGCCGACGCCTTGGCACGAATTGGCTCCACCTGGCAAGCAATACCAGCCGGCGTCACCCTGCAACGCCTCCTCAAGCTGTCTATTAAACCATCGCCAGAGTCGGATTCCATCTTTGTGCCAGCTCCTCCTGAAGCAGTCGGATCCGACTTAAGAGCCCCAGCAGCCGGCACGGGAACTTCTACAGGCGGACCGGGGACTGCAGCAGTCGGCCCGGGGACTTCATCAATTTAGTAAGCGGCGGCCGACTCCAACCCACCGCCTCCCAGCCCAACCGCCCTCGTGCAAATAGCAGTTCTGGCAGTCGAAGAAATTGCAGGACCTTCATGGGCCCACCCCATCCTCAACTTCCTAGTGAACAAAAAACTGCCGACTAATGAGATCTCGGCCGGCAGGTGCAACGCTGGGCAGCAGCATACACAATCGTCAACAGCGAACTTGTGAGGCACAGCGTCACTAGTGTTTACCAGCGCTATGTGGAGCCGGAGCAAGGCCAAGCAATCCTCAAAGATATCCATCAAGGCGAGTGTGGTCACCACGCGGCTTCAAGAGCACTTGTTGCCAAAGCTTTTCGCCATGGTTTTTTCTAGCCGACTGCTCTAGAAGACGCCAAAGACTTGGTCCAGAAATGCAAAGGGTGCCAGAAGTTCCGCTCCAAGCCTCATCAGCCAGCTTCTGCACTCAAGACTATCCCCATTGCCTAGCCCTTTGCTGTCTGGGGCCTGTACATGGTGGGACCATTCAAAATAGCACGAGGTGGCATGACTCATCAGCTTGTCGCAGTGGACAAGGTCACCAAGTGGATAGAAACAAAACCAATCAAGAAATTGAATGGTCTGACTACTGTGACTTTCATCTCCGACATCACCATCCGGCATGGCATACCACACATCGTCATCACCGACAATGGCACGAACTTCGCCAAAGGCGCCTTGGCCCGTTTTTGCACGACACAGGGCATCCTACTGGACTTAGCGTTTGTAGCCCATCCGCAGTCAAACGGCCAAGTGGAGCGAGCAAATGGCCTTATTTTGTCCAGCATCAAGCCCCGACTGGTCGAGCCTCTGGAGCGTTCGCCCGGCTACTAGTTCGACGAGCTTCCGACCGTCCTCTCGAGTCTGCGCACAACCCCGAGTAAGTCAACCGGCTTCACTCCTTTCTTCCTCATCTACGGTGCCGAAGCCGTCATCCCGATGGTCATAGAATTTGACTCCCCTCGAGTCACCATGTACACCGAAGAGGAGGCAGAAGAAGCATGACAAGACGGCGTAGATCTGCTGGAGGAGGGCCGGCTGTTGGCACTCAGCCGGTCCACCATCTACCAATAGAGTCTGTGCCAATACTACAATCGAAAGTTCAAGCCAAGATCCTTCCAAGAAGGAGACCTTGTGCTCCGGCTGATCCAGCGAACAGCCGGCCAGCACAAGCTCTCGGCACCTTGGGAAGGCCCCTTCATCATCAGCAAGGTGTTGGGAAATGACTCCTACTACGTCATCGATGCTCAGAAGCCTCGAGAATGCAAAAGAGATGACTCCGGCAAGGAGACGGAGCGACCATGGAATGTGAATCTCCTTCGAAGGTTTTACAGTTAAAAGTAGTATGTATCATGCCAACTTTTGTATTAAGTACGAAGACTCCGGGTCCCCCGAGAAGAGCTCGGGGACTTCCCTCTTTTATCTATATGATAAGTATTACGCCTGTCATTTGTGTTATCCCATTAGACCGTCTAGCACCAGGTTCGACTAGTCGACCCGGGGACTTGCCGCTTTGTACTATGAAATGCTTCCTGCAGCCGAACAAGTAGTGTGTTGGCACCTTAGCTTTCTCCTGCCAGAGGCCGTAGCTCGCAGAGCGACTGTTCGGTCGGCAGGAGCTAAGGCGAAAAGGGCGTCTGCATGAAAAATGGCTAAGGACCTAAAGCATACACATAGTCCAAGCCGGCTTCTCGCCTCACCGACCGGCTGCCGAGCAGCCGGCCGGCCGGCTTCTACTTAACTTGCCAGTAAACTCTAGCCGGCTAAGTACTTGCCTTCCAGAAAGTGGCTAAGTACTTGACCCAGCCACAGTACGCAGAGCGGCTGTTCGGCTGGCAAGACGGCAACCAAGGGAAGGCGGCAAAGGAAAAAAGCCAAAAGAGCAGAAAGCAAGGAAAGATAGAACTCGGATAAGATATTTACACATCAAAAGGCCCTTGGCCGATATTCAACAGGAGTTTGAAATACACCCAGTGGGTGAGATTGTGCGAAATTAACAAAGTTGTTGAGACCGATAAGCAGGAAGAAGCAAAGGTAAATAGCAGCCTAGGAAGCAGCAGACGGAGTCGGCAGAATGACGGAGTCGGTGGTGCTGGCTGGTTGGGCGGCTGGCTGGTCGGTCTCCGCTTGGTCGCCCTCAGCAGCAGCTAGCTCGCTCGGGCGCGGCTCGTTGCTGGAGGCGCGGTCGAGTTGAGGCTGGCCGTCCGCTCTGACCTTTGGTGCCTCCTCTTCACCTTCCTCCTCCTCTTCTTCTTCTCCCTCGTCGCTGGAATCGATCACCTCGGTCGAGTCCTCGCCATCCTCCGGGTTCAGCCCAAACCACTCCGGCGGTGCCTCGGCACCGTTCTCGGCCAGCTCTGGGACGAAGATGCTGGTGTTGGTGTACTCAGCGATTGACGCCACTCGCTTGACAAGGTCATCCTCCACCGCCACTAGCTCCTCCTGGGCTTCCAGTCGAAATGTGGTCAACTGGGCTAGATCTAGCCCAGGGTACCACGCCTTGACCAATTCCAAGGCCCGGCGTGCTCTGGCCCGGGCCGAGGAGCCCTTCCACGCCTCAAGACGGTCGGCCGCCACCTCCAGCCAGTCGGCAGTCCGGCTGGGTGTGCGTGGAGCCGGCATGTTTGGCCACAGGGCGGCGATCGCCTGGGTGCGGACATGCTGAAGGCGGCGCAGCATCCGATGAGCCGGCCGAAGACGAGCCTGAATGCTGAGAAGTTGCTCGCTAAGAGTGTGGGGGGCGTCGGCAGCGATCTGCTTGCCTTCCGCCCTCGGTCCCTCACAATCGGCCTCGATAGCCTGGTTGGCAGCACCAAAGTGACCTGGGAAGAAGTCTGCTCAGACAAAAAAGCAAAGAATGAGATCAAAAACAAGAAATTGGCTTGATCAGAGGCCGACAGTATGAAGAAAGAGTAAAGAAGGCAGCCTACCGTCGACCATGTCTTCAACCGCGCCGAAGTTGGTAGTCAGCATTGCCTCCTTGTCAGTTGGTCTCGAACTCAGCAAGGAGACCGGCCTCCTGGTCCTCCGCCTCCATCTGGGCCTTCTTAAGAAGCTCCGCCTGCTCCGCCAGCTGCGTGACCAGCCGGTCACGCTCCTCGGCCAGCTTGTTGCAGTCCGCCACCTTGGCACGCAGTGCGCTATTGGCTTCTCCCAGTTGCCGCTGCAGGGTGGCGTTAGCTTCTGCAAAAGAAGAAGAAGAAAGGACGTCAACAATCGGTGAAGAAAGATGAAGTTGCCAGGAAGATCCGGCCCGACTGCTCAGCAGTCGGCCCGAATCTTGGGGACTACAGCGCGCTGCGCCAGCGCGCCCCCGTAGAGAAAGAAGAAGACTTACTCCGGCACTTCGACAAGTCGACAACATGTTGATCCAACTCCTGGACTATGGAGTTGAAGGCGGTCGCACAGAGGTTATGATAGTCCTGCAGCAAAGATATTAGTACTCAGAGCTTTCTAATTAAAGTTCCGGGCCGCCTGCTCAGCAGCCGGCCCGAAACTCGGGGACTACACCCAGTGGGTGTGCTGGCGCGCCCCCACGAAGCAATAAAAGAATTAAAAACAAATAAGCAAGAAGCGTACCCGGATGGCCTCTCGCGATTCCAGGAACGCCTTGTTGTAGAGCTTGAGAGCGTCGGCCTCGGCGTGGAGTTTGGCTTGAACGTCCAGGATCGCCTTGTTCAGAGGGCCCGTCCCGCCTCCCCGCACCCACCCATTCGGTGCGGCGCTGGTCGCCTCGATGTCCGGGATCAAGGAGCTTGCGGTGCCGGTCTCCAATGGGCATGGCACCGAGGCTTCCTTCATGAGCCGGCGGCATAAGACTGTGCGGACCCCGGGAGTCGGGCCCGTCACCATCTTCTTTCCTGCTGGTGGCACCGGCGGGTCGGCCGGCTTCTTGTCTCGCGCCTCCTCAGAAGGTGGTGGCGGGGGCAAGATTACGTCGGGAATGGCGACGTCGCCGCTGTCCCTCTCCATGATAGGGTGCTTGCCGCCGGTTTCCCCAGTCTGTGCCACAAACTCTGGTGGGGGCGGCGCAGAGTTCAGGGGGGTAACAAACATCGTCGATTGACGGCGTGTGGCTTCCTCGGCCTGCTCCTTCGCCATGGCGGCGGCCTCGGCCTCCGCCCTGTCTTCCTCCGCCATCTCCACGCGGGCGACTTCCTGCTCCTCACGCGCCTCCCGCGAGTTCTGCTCCATCGCCTCCCGGAGGTCGGTGGCCGGATCAATCCGTCGGGTGGTGGTGGAAGTCTCCATCGACCCCACGAGGGAGGCGGCGGCCGACTTCTCAAGAGAGAGTGGGGCCCTAGATCAAGGGAAACAAAGCGAAGAAACTTAGACAAGATCAGCAAGGAAGGAGAAAGTACGAGAGGAAGACAGTACTTACGCGGAAACCAGCTGCGGCTCCTTCACCGCCTTGCGGAAGCGGATGGCTTTCGCGGCCGCTTCATCCCGCTTGGTCGCCGCGGCCGAGCCCCTGGGCTTCCTCGGCCGGCTGCCGAATAGGCTAGGCGCGGCTCTGCGCTTATGCGCACCACCTCGGGCTGCTGGCGTGGCAGACGAGCTCGCGCCCTGCTGGTCGGACCCCGGCTGGCGACGCGGGATGACTTCCCCCGCGTTGTCGTCTAGCCAGTCCTCGAGGCCGGCTCCGAGCCCTGAACCGCCTGCTATGCCGCCCCCTCCCTCGGCGTCGTCCTCCATGGCCGCCGCCCCCAAGTCGGGGTCATCCACATCGCTATCCGCCCGGTCGGGGAGAAATTGACGCTCCGGACCTGCGGCACCGGCTGCCGGCTGGAGGAGGGAGCTCTGTTCGAAGAGCCGGTTGGTCAGGTTAGACAAGCGGAACTCGGCAATAAGAGAGAGAGAGAGGGAGAGAGAGATAGAAGGAAAGGAAAGGAAATTTACCATAGGCAGGGGGTTGGCGCGAGAATACGGCTCCTTGCCGAACCGCCACTCTTCCGTGAGCTTGTAGTCCGCAAGGTAGTTCACCATATGAGCTACCTCTGCGTGAGGCATCTCCTTGGTGCACAGCCGGCTTGGGTCTCGATGTCCGCTCATCTGACAGATCATGTGAGGGCGGCCCTGGAGCGGGAGCACCTGGCACGCCACAAAGGCGGATAGCATGTCGGGCCCGGTCAGGCCCTCCGACTGTACCAACACCCGGAGCCGCGCGATGGCGGAGGCTCCAGAAGGCGATAGTGTCTTGGCCTGGTATGACCAGTTGGGCCGCTTCCCAACCGGCGGGCCGGCAGCGTAAGCCGGCAGGTTGACCCAGTCACCCTCCGCGAAGATGCTCATCACGTAGAAGTACGACTGTTGCCACATCTTTACCGACTGGATCAGTGTGATGGGAGGAAATGGATTGTCGCCTCCCGGCCTCTGCACCGCGATGAAGGCACCGCATTTAGCCGGCACGCCCGCGACGACGGTGCCGAGCTTGGTGTAGAAAAACTCCCCCCAAAGCTCGATAGTGGGGAGGACACCAAGGAAGCCTTCGCACGGAGTGACAAAGGCGGACAGCAGCACCACCGTGTTCGGGGTGAGGTGGTGCGGCTGGAGGTTGTAGAATTCAAGGAAGGTCTGGATGAAGCCACTCGCCGGCAGGCCGAGGCCACGCAGGCAGTGTGAGCGGAAGATGACCCGCTCACCCTCCTCTGGCGCCGGCGAGATCTCCCCCTCCGGCGTGAGGCAAACCCTCACGTGGTCCTTGCTGGGCAGCCGCCGCGTCTGGCGGAGGAAGTCGATGTGGTCTTCATGAACTTTGGAGCCGTCCCAGGCTCCGGCGCGCCCCATGGGGACGCGAGGTTGACGGAAGAACTCGATGGAGACGAACTGCGGCAGCGCTTCGGCGGGGCTCGGGGCACTACGGCGAGAAGAAGAAGAGGGAGGGAGAATGGGGTGGAGGGGCGCGCGTGCTTCGCCGCTCCCTCTCCTCCCCCTACTTATAGCCTACGAGCTACGAAGCTGAGGGGGTGGGCGTGGGATCGTGGGATTAACTGTGCCCATGACCCCACGCTCCCGCCTTTACAGCGCGGGTACTGCGCGTAGTAACTCCGCGGGGAAACCCAACCGCCCGCCTCGGTCGCAGCGGATCCGCTCGCAGCCCGAGGCCTGGTGGTGGCGGGCCCGGCCTGCGGTCGCGTCCCGTCACACGCGTGGGCTGGCAGGACGACCCGACTGGCTGGCGCCATGTGGCACGCCCATGACGGGCGGCGGGTAGAGAAGCTTAGCAAGCACACCACCTCATTCCCACCAATGCATTCGAAATCCCAGAAGGATCTGACTGGACATATCCGACTCTTGCCGACCGGCTCCCTAGAAGTCGGATGGAGCTTGCTTTAGAGCACCCAGAGGAGGAAACTGTTGAGGCTCCCCGGCTCCTCGAACCGTGGCCCGTCACCAGCTTCGGGGACTACTGTCGGAGTAATGGGCCATGGGTAGCCTAACCCGAGCCCCTAAACCTTTCAAGACAATGGGGCCGGTAGGCCGAGCGGCCGACTGGCCGAAGGCGGCCGAGTTCCAGAAGACGGCATCACGACAGGCCTACTCCTAGTGAGCGGCCTCCAGAGAGGCCAGCCCCTAGCAGTCGGCCCATGGCGCCCTCAAAGTCTGCACCCTCATCAAGGAGACAAGATAGGGTATGGCTACAGCATAGCCCATCCACCCGAATCCAGGGCCGGGCGTGGCCACAATGCCCCGTACAGGCAGAGATCTCCGCGCGACGCGGCACTGTTGCACCTCCCCCCCCAAACGTCACTCCTGACAGGCGGAGCCCTGTTCCCACGACGGCCTGTCGGTACGGCTTGCAGGCGGCGGGCCCTACCAGGCAGTGAGAGCCCTGAAGACGGAGGAAGCCAGGGCAGCCGGACCTAAGGGAAGCCGGCTTCCAGCAGGCGGCTTATCCCTCCCTCGGGCCCCGTGCCCCATCAACCAGATGGGACGCGGTGTGGCTACAGTAATCACCCACCAGGCGGCGGGACTGTAGCCACGCTCCCCCGACCAAGCCTACGTCATTAGCATCACGGCTACAGCGATCAGCAGCCGGCAAGACCCGCGAGCGGCGGGAGCGGCCTATCGGCTCCATACCAGACTAGTCGGCGGGGCCCACCAGGCGGCGGGCCCCAGCTGCCGGCGGAGAAGCCGGCGGCCGGAGACACTGACAGCCGAGTCCTACACCCCGCAGATTACCAATGTACCCCTAGGAGGGCTAGGCCTATATAACCCCCCCCCCCTAGTCACCCATGCAAAGGGTTCGAACCTGTTAGAACTAGACTCACACCTAGAGGAGGAGAGGGCGTGCCTGCCTTCTTCCACCTCTAGCAAACAGCTCAAGGAGCATCATTGTACCACTAGTGCCTTAGTGATCATGCGGAGACCCCGCGGAGCAGGACTAGGGGTGTTATCTCCTAGGAGAGCCCCGAACCTGGGTAAAGTGCGTCGGCGTTCGTGTCCACGCCTCATCCCGGTTCCAGGCACCGGTGACATTCTACTCGCTCCCACCATGATAAGCCATCCTTTGGCATATGTCGCACCCAACCCCTGACATTTACTGCCATGAAAAAAAGTCCGGCTGGGCTGAAGATGTCTCTGCTTTATCCCCAACTTCTCCATGGTATCTTTGTACAGAATGTTGATGCTGCTGTCGCCATCTATCAGGACTCAGGAGAAGCGAGCAGCTCACCTCTTTGTGGCAAACGTGGCATCCAACACCAAGGCATAAGAGCCGGGGTTTGGCATCACCTCCGGGTGGTCAGCTCTGCTCCAGCTCATGGGCTTCTCCGACCAATGCATGAACTCGGGGGGTCTCTGATGCTACTGTATTCACTTCTAGCTGTTGCTGCCATCTGCTGCGCCTGTCGTCGGCCACGCTGGTGAACACGACGTAGGCCCCATGCTCCTCGAGATAATCATCTTGTATGGCACCGACTGGCCGGGCCGTCGGCTGCTGAGGATGAGGAGGCGGCAGGCCGGCTGGCGGAGGAGGCTGGAGTCCGTCGCCCTTGGCGATCCTGGTGAGCCAGTGGCACTTCCGAGTAGTGTGATTGGACGGCTTCGCACCGCTATGGAACTTGCAAGGTGCATCAAGAGTCTGCTCATACGAGAAAGCGGGCAGCTAGTTGGGCTTGCCGCCCTTCTGGCGCTTGGGAGGAGGCGGCCCTTCTGGCTGCTGATCTTCAACTGTCGCCACCTGCCGGCTCATGGAAACCGGTTGCATGGCCTTGCGCTTGTTGTCGTTCGGTTGCTGTTGCCGACTGGAGTCACCAGCCGGGGTCCGAGGAGCTTGAGAGGCCACCTTGCCCGATACGTTGACTTGAATCTCCGCCTTCATGGAGGAGTCGGCCATGGCGTACTTGTCTGCTATGATTAGCAGTTTGTCGAGGGTCGCCGGCTCATCGTAGAGAAGCTTGTGCTTGAGGAGGGTGCCCTCTCGGCACCCAGTAGTGAAGTACTCGATGGCCTGCACTTCGTGCACACCCTCGCACGAGTTGCGCAACTCGGCCCAGCGTGTAAGATAGTCACGAGTCGACTCGTTGGGGCCTTGGACATATAAGGAGAGTTGGCAGGGCTTGGGCGGCCGCTTGTACGTGCTAGTGAAGTTGCGAATGAATGCTTTGGTGAAATCAACCAAGCTGTTGATATTGCGGGGCTTGAGGCTATTCAACCACGTCCGGGCCGTCCCTTGGAGCATGAGCGGGACATACTTCACGGCAACGCACTTGTTGCCGTTGGCGATGCTGACGGCTGTGGAGTAGTCCATGAGCCAGTCCTCCGGCTTCACGGAGCCGGCGTACTTGGGTGTGTCTCTCAGGAGAGTGAATCCTTTCGGGAAGGGCTCATCTTGGATGCGGGGGCCAAAACAAGGCGGTCCCAGCTCATCTTCCTCTTCTAGCGCCAGGGATCAATTGAGGCGATCGATCCGGTGGCGGGCATCGTTTTCTCTGATTCCTTCTCGGCGGCCAAGGCGGTCGCCGAGTGATGGGTGATCAATAGGCAGCTGGGAAATGCGCCTCTCCTTGCGGGGAGGAGGAGGCAGACAATCGTCTTGCTGCCGTACTACTCTTGGGCGACCGTCTTGGTCGCGCTCGATGGTGATGTGAGTCCGGCTGCGGCTGGCAACCGGCTCCTTGTCTCTTCTGTCGCGGACGCCACCAGTCGGTGTCCGGGATGTTGCGCCTTGGTCTCGTCAAGGAGGCGGATCGTCGTTTTGCCGGTTGGGCGCTTCAGTCCGGCACCCGGCATCTTGCTGCTCGGCAGCCGCGTCGAGGAGCTGCTGAACTCGCTCCGTCATGTGGCGACGCTCGCCGCCCTCGAGCTTGTCTAACTCGTCTGCTGCCGCCTGGGCAGCTCGTATGTTCTCCGCAGGCGTAGCGTAGACAGGACGATCTGTCCCGAACATGCTGGCGATGCTCGCGCCACGCTGCCGGACCAAGTCAATGTGGCTAGGCCCACTAGGAGCCGGCGTGCCACTGACGGCACAATCCATTTCCCGCTGGTAGGCCTCCAAAAGGTGTCTCATGCTGGCCAACTGGTTGGCACTCTCGACGAGCTGGAGGCGGCGCGCTTCCAGCGTCTCAGCGTTGGCGTCTTCCGGGATAGGCGCAGCCAGGTCTTGCATTGCCGTCAGCAACGGGTCCTGGCCACCTCCGCCAGAGTGCTCGCCGTGGCTGATGACGAGCACCTCCGTGACGGTGCTGCCGCCACTGTCCGCGCGAGGAAGCAGCTCATCGTAGACCACCATATTGGAGGGGAACGCGTCGAGCGACGCCGTGTCGGAGTCGACCAACATCGGGTCTGTGGAGCCAACCAACTCCAAGTCAGCAGCAGGCTCGCTGGCGACGTGGAGCTGATCGAGGAGGCTCACGAGGCGGCTCTCAGGGCCATCGGTGCCCGCATCAGACGCGGGCTCGTCGGAGAGGCGAATCTCGCCAACAAGATCGGCGAGGCAGCTCGCCGCGCAGGCGACCCCCGCGTCGCGTAGCGCGTCGGTGCAGACGCCGGCTGGCGTGCCGTGCTGGCTGCGCTCGCCAGGAAGGAACAAGGTTCCCGTCCAGAGCAGGTCTCCAGGAGACGGTGCACCTAGCCCCACGGTGGGCGTCAAATGTCAGGGGTTGGGTGCGACATATGCCAAAGGATGGCTTATCATGGTGGGAGTGAGTAGAACGTCGCCGGTGCCTAGAAGCGGGATGAGGCGTAGACACGAACGCCGGTGCACTTTACCCAAGTTCGGGGCTCTCCTAGGAGATAACACCCCTAGTCCTGCTCTCTGGGGTCTCCGCATGATCACTAAGGCACTGGTGGTACAATGATGCTCCTTGAGCTGTTTGCTAGAGGTGGAAGAAGGTAGGCACACTCTCTCCTCCTCTAGGTGTGAGTCTAGTTCTAACAGGTTCAAACCCTTTGCATGGGTTCCCTGGGGGGTTTATATAGGCCTACCCCTCCCAGGGGTACATTGGTAATCTGCCGGGTGTAGGACCCGACTGTCAGTGTCTCCGGCCGCCGGCTTCTCCGCCGGCTGCTGGGGCCCGCCGCCTGTTGGGCCTCGCCGACTGGTCTGGTATGGAGCCGATAGGCCGCTCCTGCCGCTCGCGGGCCTTGCCGGCTGCTGATCGCTATAGCCCTGATGCTAATGACGTAGGATTGGTCGGGGGAGCGTGGCTACAGTCCCGCCGCCTGGTGGGCGATTACTGTAGCCACACCGCGTCCCATCTGGTTGATGGCACACGAGGCCCAAGGGAGGCATAAGCCTCCTGCTGGAAGCCGGCTTCCCTTAGGTCCGGCTGCCCTGGCTTCCTCCGTCTTTAGGGCTCTCACTGCCTGGTAGGGCCCGCCGCCTGCAAGCCGTACCAACAGGCCATCATGGGAACAGGGATCCGCCTGTCAGGAGTGACGTTTGGGGGGAGAGGCAACAGTGCCGCGTCGTGCGGAGATCTCTGCCTCTACGGGGCACTGTGGCCACGCCCGGCCCTAGATTCGGGGGGATGGGCTACGCTGTAGCCATACCCTGTCTTGTCTCCTTGATGAGGGCGCAGACTTTGAGGGCGCCACGAGCCGACTGCTAGGGGCCGCCCTCTCTGGAGGCCGCTCACTAGGAGTCGGCCTGTCGTGGTGCCGTCTTCTGGAACTTGGCCGCCTTCGGCCAGTCGACCGCTCGGCCAACCGGCCGCCAGAAGGCGGAGATCTATCTTGACGTCTTGAGGGGCGCAGCCAGCCCCGTTGTCTTGAAAGGTTCAGGGGCTCGGGTTAGGCTACCCGTGGCCCATTACTCCGACAGTGGGAATACAATGCCATGCAGATGCCGCTCCATGGTGGGCAAAGTGCCCCCCTCCCGCCATTCCAGATTGTATTCCAGAGGTAGATAACTGTTCAGATGGGGATTCATAGGGAGCCGACCACTCCTATTTACCACCTGGGGTGTTTGCTCTAACCTGGCATGCTGATGTTGGTCATATCATGCATATGGCGCCTCGCATTGCTTACATTATTATTCTTATATGTCATTAGCTTAGTTTAGATTTGCTTTATGTGAATGCCACATGTTTGGTTTCTATATCATACTTCCACCGTTCCTAAATATTTGTCATTTTAGAGATTTCAACAAGTGACTACATACGGAGCAAAATGAGTGAATTTACACTCTAAAATATGTCTATATACGTCCGTATGTAGTAGTCCATTTGAAATCTCTAAAAAGACAAATATTTAGGAACGGAGGGAGTATATGGGAATTATGCAATGCCATGTTTTTCAGCCAGTTATCATATATGTGAATTATGCACCGCCATGTAGCCAGGCATCATATATGTGAATTATTTCATGCCATCTTTTTTTTCATTACATATTCCATTTGTCGAGAATCTGTGTATATTAAACTAGTCTTCATGTGTATCAGCCATTTGAACCAGTTATGGAAAAACCAGGAGTGAAAACAAGGTCTTCAGAGCAGGCAATGGTACCTCTTGAAGCATATATCTTGATGGTTACAGGGAGCTCCTCAGAGGAGGATTCAGAGACAGATGACCAGTCCTATATCCCACCTGAGGTGTATGCTCTAAGTTGCAATGTTTATATTTCTCATATCATGCATATGGTGTCTTGCATTGCTTAGTTTAGACATCATATGCACAATATTGAATTCCATCTTCTTAGTTTAGAGATCATACATGCAAGTGTCAGCTGCTTAGTATATGAATTAATTACGTCAATTATATCATGCCATCATGTATACTTAGATAACATTTATGTGAATTATTTCATCCCAACCTATTTTAGAAAGACATCATATAGTTTTGTCATGCCATCATGTTTAGATACTCATCATATGTTGAATTATGCCATTATATCATGTTAAGTTATCCATCATATATCTGAAACTGTATCATGCTACCCTCTTTAGTTAGGCATCATATATGTGAAATTGTGTCATGTTGTCATGTTTGCTTAGACAACATATATGTGAATTACCACATCTGTCTATCATACAATGTCGGTACGTTCAATTTCTTTTCTTGTTTATCAGCCATTTGAATTGGAGGGGGTGATGGCAGTATCTAAGGGAGCAAAAACCCGTTCTTCACAAAAGACAGTGCTACCTGTCAATGCAGATAGAACCATGGTTGTACTGGCCCACAAACTTGCCCCACCACACATAATCGAGACTCTTCCAGATTGCACACTTAGACCGTTGGGCAGAGAACCAGCTACAACCCATCTAACCCCAACCCCAGCGGATAGTAACCCACTTCTAGTTGACAAAGCACCATGTCCACCATGGAGTACCCCCACACGAGCAGTTTGTAAAGCAACTGCAGTGCCCAAAGCACGAATACCACCACAGAGAACCCAAACTCCACGTATAAAGCAGAAGAGCAACTGTTCTCAGGTCAGATTCCGTAGCTATGGTCCATACTCCTTTGCTATTGCATCACTGTATTTACTCATACCAACTACTTTCGAATATGAAGGATCCAACTGAAACTCCAATGGTGCAACAGGTATGTTTTAAACCTATTTCTTTAACTGGATTGTTGTTCTAACTTCTTGCTCTATGTTGATTTCAGTTTCAGTTGTATAAACAGTTATGTTCTCATGTGATGCACATTACAAGTGTTGCCAATGTTGTGTAGTCACTTGTAATGAGTGTTTATATTTCTCATATCATGCATATGGTGTCTTGCATCTCAACAGTGATATTCTGTCTATGTTGTTGTGTCTTCAAAATATATGAGTTGAGCTGTGTCTCTATCTTGATTTGGCAACATAAACTAGAGTGATATGGACAATACAGTGACCATAGTACATAGATATATGTTTGTTTCGAGTTGTTATCCTGTTGAAAGCACAAGTGCTCCCTGGGTGATTTTGATAATTAATGACAACATATCTCTTGTTGGACTAACACTTTTACCTAGTATGTTTCAGATAAGTTCAACAATGAAGTGGCATGGAGTAGAGGATGTGGAACCCCTTCAAAATGCTAAGGACAAAGGATTGGCTCAAGCTCCAAGCTCAAGACTCTACATTTTCTATTTTAGTGATCCAAGATCACATTGAGTCTATAGGAAAGCCAATACTATTAAGAAGGGATGAGGTGTTGCTTAATGGCTTGCTTGCTCAAAGTGCTAAGTGATATGCACCAAAGCCCTCAACCACTTTCTCACTTCCAAATATGTCCCACACCAAATATCCAACTCGGCCCCACCGATTCTTTCAATCCGGAACCACCGAGTTCAGTTGACATAGCCACTGCCAGAAACCCTAATCAGTTCGGTCTCACCGATGGGATCTCGGTCTCGCCGAGATGGGCTTGCAAACTCTCTGTTACCTGTTGCAATATTTTCGGTCCCACCGAGATATACAATCGGCCCCACCGAATTTTCTTGGCCAACTCTCTGTTTCACTTATTACCCAAATCGGTCCCACCGAGTTTGAGTAATCGGTCAAACCGAGTTTTGGATTTACCCTAACCCTAGCACATCGGTCCCACCGAGTTGATCCAGTTGGTCCCACCGAAAAGCCTAACGGTCACTAGATTTGCTGAATCGGTCCCACCGAGTTTATCAATTCGGTCCCACCAAGATTGGTAAGTTGTGCGTAACGGTTAGATTTTGTGTGGAGGCTATATATACCCCTCCACCCACTCTTCATTCATGGAGAGAGCCATCAGAACATACCTACACTTCTAATACACATTTTCTGAGATAGAACCACCTACTCATGTGTTGAGGCCAAGATATTCCATTCCCACCATATGAATCTTGATCTCTAGCCTTCCCCAAGTTGCTTTCCACTCAAATCTTCTTTCCACCAAATCCATATCCTGTGAGAGAGAGTTGAGTGTTGGGGAGACTATCATTTGAAGCACAAGAGCAAGGAGTTCATCATCAACACACCATTTGTTACTTCTTGGAGAGTGGTGCCTCCTAGATTGGATAGGTGTCACTTGGGAGCCTCCAACAAGATTGTGGAGTTGAACCAAGGAGTTTTTAAGGGCAAGGAGATCGCCTACTTTGTGAAGATCTACCGCTAGTGAGGCAAGTCCTTCGTGGGCGATGGCCATGATGGGATAGACAAGGTTGCTTCTTCGTGGACCCTTCATGGTTGGAGCCCTTCGTGGACTCGCGCAAACGTTACCCTTCGTGGGTTGAAGTATCCATCAACGTGGATGTACGATAGCACCACCTATTAGAACCACGACAAAAACATCTGTGTCTCCAATTGCGTTTGAATTCTCCAAACCCTTCCCTTTACATTCTTTCAAGTTGCATGCTTTACTTTTCGCTGCTCATATACTCTTTGCATGCTTGCTTGATATGTATTGTGTTTGTTAAACTTGTGCCAAAAACTCTACTTCAACTTAAAGAAATTAAAAACTACAACTTTTGGTACTTAGTGTCTAATCCCCCCCCCCCTCTAGACACCTCTTCTCGATCCTTTCAATTGGTATCAGAGCGTTGGTCTCCATTACCTTGGTTTAAACACCTTTGGAGGAAGATGGATGTGTCTACCTTGGGGAGTCTTAGACATAGAGTGCCTATTCTTGATGGAGAATATTTTCATGATTGGAAAAATGAAATGCTTGAGATTTTCAATGAATATCATTTGAGCAAGTATATTTCTAGCCCTTGTGCACCTCATGTTGATCCCATGCATCCTACCCTTGATGAGTCAATTGACATGATTCGCAATCTTAGAACTGTTAATCTTAAGGCTTTCCTAGAAACTTGATTGGATGTTTGCCTACTCTTAAGTGTGCCTACACCATATGGAAATTTCTTGAGGAACTCTTTCCAAATTATTCCTTGAAAGATCTAGAAGAAATCCTCCATAAGTCTATTGCCTTGATTAAGATGAGTTCCAATGATCCCAAATTTGGTGACTGCTTATTTGAGCTTACTAATCTTACGAGCGCCAAAGGAGATGTTGGAATCATTAGCAATATCATTTCCATAGCTATTAGAATTCATAAAGATAACTATAGAAATGATCATTTATCTAATGAATTACCCTCTCTAGGAATTGATCAATCACAAGATGATGTTGAACATGGATACTATGATGAGGATGATGATAGTGACCATGATCTCGATGATGCGATGAGACACTTTGGTCTTATGGAAAATATTCGCGGCTACATGGCTGGAGGAAAGGAATGGGTCCTTGATAGTGGATGTACTGATCATATGACCGGAGATAAAGATATGTTCCGTGAGCTTGCTGAAAACGACGGCCCTCCAAAATATGTCACCTTTGGTGATAACTCAAAGGGTAAGGTGGTTGGCCTTGGTAAGGTGGCCATCTCACATGATAGATCCATACAAAATGGCATGCTCATTGAATCTCTTGTCTACAACTTACTTTCAGTATCTAGACTTGCTGATTTCGGTTTCAATGTCCTATTTACTGAAGTAGACTGCCAAGTGTTTCGTAGAGATAATCATAAAATGGTCTTTACCGGTATACGTAGAGGAGATCTTTACATTGTTGATTTCACTAAAAAGGCTCAACCTAGAACTTGCTTAATTGCTAAATCTTCTAAAGGCTGGTTGTGGCATAGAAGGCTAGGCCATGTGGGCATGCGAAACCTTGACAAACTCATTAAAGGAAATCATATCCTTGGCGTTAATGATGTCATATTTGACAAGGATAGACTTTGTAGTGCTTGTCAAGCAAGGAAACAAGTTGGAGGAAGTCATCGCGCTAAGAACATTATGACCACAAGAAGAACACTCGAGCTACTTCACATGGATCTCTTTGGTCCAAATGCCTACAAGAGTCTCGGTGCTAACTCATTTGGTCTAGTCATAGTTGATGATTTTTCAAGATTTACGTGGGTATTCTTTCTTGATGACAAATTGCAGGTCCAAAAGATCTTCAAAAACTTTGCTAGGAAGGCCCAAAATCAATTTGACGTGAAGATCAAGAAGGTTCGGAGCGACAATGGAACGGAGTTCGAGAATGCAAATGTAGACACCTTTCTTGATGAAGAAGGGATTACACATGAGTTCTCGGCTATGTACACACCTCAACAAAATGGAATCATTGAGAGGAAGAACCGGACTCTTATCGAGATGGCAAGAATGATGCTTGATGAATACAAGACGCCAAAACACTTTTGGGCGGAAGCGGTTGAGACAGCTTGTCATGCAACAAATCGCTTGTATCTTCACAAGCTACTCGGCAAGACGGCATACGAGCTCCTCACCGGTAACAAACCCCAAGTTGGATACTTTCGAGTATTCGGCTCAAAGTGCTACATTCTTGATAAGCATCCTCGTTCTTTGCTCCTAAGTCTCATGAAGGTTTCCTACTTGGTTATGGCTCAAACTCTCACACATACCGCGTCTACAACAATTTCACCCGAAAGGTTGAAGAAACGGTAGATGTGAAGTTTGATGAATCTAACGGCTCGCAAGTAGAGCAATTGCCAATTGATGTAGGAGACAAAGATCCCTTGGAAGAAATCCAAGACTTGTCTATTGGCAAGATTCGTCCAACGGAGGTGAAGGAGAGTACCTCTTCCATCCAAGTGGAAGCTTCTACCTCACGACAAGGTGAACCAAGAGTTGATACGGAAGCATCCACGAGTGGGACACACCAAGATGAAGAAAATGAGGAAGTGCACCAAGACGGACGTCAACAACCTCCTTCTCCATCACAACAAGAGAACGACAACGCTAACAATGAAGAAGGCCAAGAAGAAGAACAAGATGAAGAATATGTTCAACCAAGACCCAAGCAAAAGCTTTCACGAGTTCGAGCAAGAATTGCTAAAGATCATCCCGTGGAGCAAATCTACAATGATATCCAAACCGGGAGAATCACTCACTCTAAAACTCGTTTGGCTAACTTTTGTGAACATTACTCATTCATCTCTAGAATTGAACCTATGATGGTTGAAGAAGCATTGGAGGATCTGGACTGGATAAATGCTATGCATGAAGAGCTACACAACTTTGAGAGAAATCAAGTGTGGACATTGGTCGAGAAGCCACACAACAACCACAACATCATCGGTACCAAATGGGTGTTTCGCAACAAGCAAGATGAAGATGGACAAGTGGTTCACAACAAAGCACATCTCGTCGCCCAAGGCTACACACAAGTCGAAGGTATGGACTATGGTGAGACGTATGCTCCCGTTGCTAGACTTGAGTCCATTCGCATCTTACTTGCTTATGCTAATCACCATGATATCACTTTGTACCAAATGGACACTAAAAGTGCTTTTCTAAATGGTGAAATTGAGGAGGAAGTATATGTTAAGCAACCTCCCGGCTTTGTCAATCCTAAGAAACCTAATCATGTCTACAAACTTCACAAAGCCCTTTATGGTCTTAAACAAGCTCCTAGAGCATGGTATAAATGCTTGACCAAGTTCCTTATTGAAAAAGGCTTTGAAATTGGAAAAATAAATTCTACTCTTTTTACTAAAAGGGTTAATGGAGAACTATTTGTATGCCAAATTTATGTTGATGATATTATATTTTGATCAACTAACCCTCATTTTAGTGAAAAGTTTGGGAAGCTAATGTCGAAGAAGTTTCAGATGTCTATGATGAGTGAACTCAAATTCTATCTTGGTTTGCAAATCAAGCAAACTAAGGAAGGCACCTTTGTCTCTCAAACAAAGTACACCAAGGACTTATTCAAGAAGTTCAATATGCAAGAATGCAAAGGTATGACTACACCCATGCCTACTAGTGGACATCTTGATTTGACCAAAGATGGTGAACCGGTTGATCAAAAAGTTTACCGCTCTATGATTGGTTCATTATTATATCTATGTGCTTCACGTCCCGATATCAAGCTAAGTGAGTGCATGTGTGCACGATATCAAGCTGCTCCTAAGGAATGTCATCTTAAGGCCGTGAAGAGGATAGTGAGATAGTTAATACATACACCAAATTTTGGCATTTGGTATCCAAAGGGGGCTTCCTATGATCTTGTTGGCTACTCCGACTCAGACTATGCCGGTGACAAGGTTGATAGAAAGTCCACTTAGGGTACTTATCAATTCCTTTGTAGATCTCTTGTGTCTTGGTCTTCCAATAAACAAAACTCGGTATCCTTATCCACCGCCGAAGCGGAATACATTGCCGCTGGTTCATGTTGTGCTTAATTACTTTGGATGACCCAAACTCTTAAAGATTATGGGATATATGTGAAACATGTTCCATTACTTTGTGACAATGAAAGTGCTATCAAGATTGCTCACAATCCCGTGCAACACTCTCAAACTAAGCATATTGAAGTTTGTCATCATTTCATTCAAGATCACGTTGCTAAGGGTGACATAAACCTTAAGCGTGTTCGCACCGATAAGCAATTAGCGGATATATTCACTAAACCACTTGATGAGTAAGTTTTTTGTAGGTTAAGAGGTGAATTAAACATCATTGACGCTTCAAACTTGGAGTAGGAACTCCATTGGATACATGCAAGACTTGAGCTTACGAGTAATCACTTGATATTTCCCCTATGATGATTATCTTATGTCTTGAAAATTTGCATCTTGCATGTTATCTAACCCTTGTAGGTACTTGGATGAATCTAATTCTATGAGATTGCAACTCACTCACATCTTGAGCAATCTCTACATCACCAAGTCTCTACACAATGGTGGTTGATGACAAGGAAGCACGAAACCTTTCAAACATATCCTTTGACAAATTCTATGTTGAGCTTCATGATTGTCATGTCGGATACACAAGTGCTCTTCCTTGCGAAAACTAACCCATGTAGGTAGATGAACTCAAAATCCAAAGGGTTCTCCCAACTCTTGATGGGCTACATCAACCTTGAGCAACCCACACAAGTTCAACTACATGATCAAGATCAACACCGCCACCCAAGGTATGTTATTCCATCTTAGAATAGTTTTACTCCAAGTCATGAGTCAAAGCAACTCGACAAGATGTGAATACATCAAGATACTTAAACGAAAAATGGTAACCCCATTTTGAGCTTCAACGATGAGTACGACCTATGATCAAGTGATCTCACTTGACTCCTAAGTCAATGTACTCTAACATAGGTGACTTTGTCACCGCCCAACTCTAGATTAAGTTCTCTTGTGTTCTTTTCTGTGTCTCATGCATATTTGTTTCCCCTTTCAAAAAAACTTCATCTAGATCCTTTAGTTTTTTTTCTTTGCTTTTTGTTCTGCATTTTCTGCATCCAATTCATTGCAAATCTTTGTAAGATCTTATTTGTTCAATGAGCTGAGGTGACAAGTGTTTTTCTCTGTGATGAACTCGGTTCCACCGGTTTCATGTCTCCGGTCTAGCCTAAGAATTTCGGAGAAACCGAAGCATACAACTCGGTGACACCGATTTCACTACAGGAAAAACATTTTGCCATTTGTTCCTGCTTTATTCTTGATCCAGCTCCACTCAATGAATCTTGTCCTCTGCAAGCATCACATTTACCTTAATGCTTTGTACTATGATTCAAGGATCAAACCCATTCACAACAAATTCCAGAAGACCCTTCTTGGAAATTGATGTCAAAGGGGGAGAGAGACATCACATCAAAGCTTATTCATATCTCTAGGGGAGAGATCTCCAGGGGGAGGGAATACTCCAGGAAAGAGTAATCTTCAAGGATCCCAGATGCTTGATGTTCAAGAGGAGAGATGCCACATGTCTTCTTGGGGGGAAAGACATGTTCATATGTGCTTATTTGCATTAGCTCTGTTCATTTGTTTCTTTGAGCTCTGTTTTTCTGTTCCCTATCTTCTCCCAGTATCCCATGCTAGATTTAGGGGGAGCAAGACATCCAAGGGAAGGAAATTTATTAAATTCATTGCATATCTTTCTCTTTGGGGTCATGTCAATATCTATCGTAGTACTCTGTACTCACTCTACATGTCATCCCAGTCTTGGTACTCTTGTGGTTTCTTTTGTTTCATCTAGCTAGTGGGTGCATCTGTCTTATCTAACCTTGTTTACGCAGGCTCATCCCATCCTAGCCAACTCAAGACCACAATGTAAGTATATGCATCATATTCATGTGTATGAGAAATTCTTGCTGATGTACATACTATTTGCAAGAAGGACTCATGGGCATGAAGGTACATTTCCCATATTCATGTCTTTTGCCCTGATGCATATAGTCAAGATACATGTAACACACTGCTACTCTGTCATGGTTATGCTCTCACATCCTTGTATATTCCATATTCACATGATTGCATACATGTAGGGGGAACCTATGCTTGTTACATGTCTTTCCAAAGCTTTACTTGCTATTATCTTTATCTTTATCAAAAGCTTTGATGTATGTTGCCATCAATTACCAAAAAGGGGGAGATTGAAAGCACAAGTGCTCCCTGGGTGATTTTGATAATTAATGACAACATATCTCTTGTTGGACTAACACTTTTACCTAGTATGTTTCAGATAAGTTCAACAATGAAGTGGCATGGAGTAGAGGATGTGGAACCCCTTCAAAATGCTAAGGACAAAGGATTGGCTCAAGCTCCAAGCTCAAGACTCTACATTTTCTATTTTAGTGATCCAAGATCACATTGAGTCTATAGGAAAGCCAATACTATTAAGAAGGGATGAGGTGTTGCTTAATGGCTTGCTTGCTCAAAGTGCTAAGTGATATGCACCAAAGCCCTCAACCACTTTCTCACTTCCAAATATGTCCCACACCAAATATCCAACTCGGCCCCACCGATTCTTTCAATCCGCAACCACCGAGTTCAGTTGACATAGCCACTGCCAGAAACCCTAATCAGTTCGGTCTCACCGATGGGATCTCGGTCTCATCGAGATGGGCTTGCAAACTCTCTGTTACCTGTTGCAATATTTTCGGTCCCACCGAGATATACAATCGGCCCCACCGAATTTGCTTGGCCAACTCTCTGTTTCACTTATTACCCAAATCGGTCCCACCGAGTTTGAGTAATCGGTCAAACCGAGTTTTGGATTTACCCT